>NC_092240.1:31202542-31442197 GCF_036320965.1 Panulirus ornatus
ATGGAGTGAGTATTTTGAAGGTTTGTTGAATGTGTTTGATGATAGAGTGGCAGATATAGGGTGTTTTGGTCGAGGTGGTGTGCAAAGTGAGAGGGTTAGGGAAAATGATTTGGTAAACAGAGAAGAGGTAGTGAAAGCTTTGCGGAAGATGAAAGCCGGCAAGGCAGCAGGTTTGGATGGTATTGCAGTGGAATTTATTAAAAAAGGGGGTGACTGTATTGTTGACTGGTTGGTAAGGTTATTCAATGTATGTATGACTCATGGTGAGGTGCCTGAGGATTGGCGGAATGCGTGCATAGTGCCATTGTACAAAGGCAAAGGGGATAAGAGTGAGTGCTCAAATTACAGAGGTATAAGTTTGTTGAGTATTCCTGGTACATTATATGGGAGGGTATTGATTGAGAGGGTGAAGGCATGTACAGAGCATCAGATTGGGGAAGAGCAGTGTGGTTTCAGAAGTGGTAGAGGATGTGTGGATCAGGTGTTTGCTTTGAAGAATGTATGTGAGAAATACTTAGAAAAGCAAATGGATTTGTATGTAGCATTTATGGATCTGGAGAAGGCATATGATAGAGTTGATAGAGATGCTCTGTGGAAGGTATTAAGAATATATGGTGTGGGAGGAAAGTTGTTAGAAGCAGTGAAAAGTTTTTATCGAGGTTGTAAGGCATGTGTACGTGTAGGAAGAGAGGAAAGTGATTGGTTCTCAGTGAATGTAGGTTTGCGGCAGGGGTGTGTGATGTCTCCATGGTTGTTTAATTTGTTTATGGATGGGGTTGTTAGAGAGGTAAATGCAAGAGTTTTGGAAAGAGGGGCAAGTATGAAGTCTGTTGGGGATGAGAGAGCTTGGGAAGTGAGTCAGTTGTTGTTCGCTGATGATACAGCGCTGGTGGCTGATTCATGTGAGAAACTGCAGAAGCTGGTGACTGAGTTTGGTAAAGTGTGTGGAAGAAGAAAGTTAAGAGTAAATGTGAATAAGAGCAAGGTTATTAGGTACAGTAGGGTTGAGGGTCAATTCAATTGGGAGGTGAGTTTGAATGGAGAAAAACTGGAGGAAGTGAAGTGTTTTAGATATCTGGGAGTGGATCTGGCAGCGGATGGAACCATGGAAGCGGAAGTGGATCATAGGGTGGGGGAGGGGGCGAAAATTCTGGGGGCCTTGAAGAGTGTGTGGAAGTCGAGAACATTATCTCGGAAAGCAAAAATGGGTATGTTTGAAGGAATAGTGGTTCCAACAATGTTGTATGGTTGCGAGGCGTGGGCTATGGATAGAGTTGTGCGCAGGAGGATGGATGTGTTGGAAATGAGATGTTTGAGGACAATGTGTGGTGTGAGGTGGTTTGATCGAGTGAGTAACGTAAGGGTAAGAGAGATGTGTGGAAATAAAAAGAGCGTGGTTGAGAGAGCAGAAGAGGGTGTTTTGAAGTGGTTTGGGCACATGGAGAGGATGAGTGAGGAAAGATTGACCAAGAGGATATATGTGTCGGAGGTGGAGGGAACGAGGAGAAGAGGGAGACCAAATTGGAGGTGGAAAGATGGAGTGAAAAGGATTTTGTGTGATCGGGGCCTGAACATGCAGGAGGGTGAAAGGAGGGCAAGGAATAGAGTGAATTGGAGCGATGTGGTATACAGGGGTTGACGTGCTGTCAGTGGATTGAATCAAGGCATGTGAAGCGTCCGGGGTAAACCATGGAAAGCTGTGTAGGTATGTATATTTGCGTGTGTGGACGTACGTATGTACATGTGTATGGGGGGGGGTCGGGCCATTTCTTTCGTCTGTTTCCTTGCGCTACCTCGCAAACGCGGGAGACAGCGACGCGGTATAAAAAAAAAAAAAAAAAAAAAAAAAATATATATATATATATATATATATATATATATATATATATATATAGATATATAGATATATATAGATATAGATATATATATATATATATATATATATATATATATATATATATATATATATATATATATATCAACTGACTGTTATATTTCTTTCTTGTGTCTCCCCTGATGATGTGATTATTACACGAAAGTGCACTTGGGAACTTATCGTGTTTTATTTCCCCCTTGGAATCATACGAATATATATATATATATATATATATATATATATATATATATATATATATATATATATATATATAAACCATGGAAAGCTGTGTAGGTATGTATATTTGCGTGTGTGGACGTATGTATATACATGTGTATGGGGGGGGGGGGGCCATTTCTTTCGTCTGTTTCCTTGCGCTACCTCGCAAACGCGGGAGACAGCGACAAAGTATAAAAAAAAAAAAAAAAAAAAATATATATATATTTTAAATATTCGCCATTTCCCGCGTTAGCGAGGTAGCGTTAAGAACAGAGGACTGGGCTTTTGAGGGAATATCCTCACCTGGCCCCCTTCTCTGTTCCTTCTTTTGGAAAAAAAAAAAAAAAAAAAAAAAAAAAAATATATATATATATATATATATATATATATATATATATATATATATATATATATATATATATATATATATATATATATATATATTTTCTTTTGCTTTGTCGCTGTCTCCCGCGTTTGCGAGGTAGCGCAAGGAAACAGACGAAAGAAATGGCCCAACCCATCCTCATACACATGCCTTGATTCAATCCACTGACAGCACGTCAACCCCGGTATACCACATCGCTCCAATTCACTTTATTCTTTGCCCTCCTTTCACCCTCCTGCATGTTCAGGCCCCGATCACTCAAAATCTTTTTCACTCCATCTTTCCACCTCCAATTTGGTCTCCCTCTTCTCCTCGTTCCCTCCACCTCCGACACATATATCCTCTTGGTCAATCTTTCCTCACTCATTCTCTCCATGTGACCAAACCATTTCAAAACACCCTCTTCTGCTCTCTCAACCACGCTCTTTTTATTTCCACACATCTCTCTTACCCTTACGTTACTTACTCGATCAAACCACCTCACACCACACATTGTCCTCAAACATCTCATTTCCAGCACATCCATCCTCCTGCGCACAACTCTATCCATAGTCCACGCCTCGCAACCATACAACATTGTTGGAACCACTATTCCTTCAAACATACCCATTTTTGCTTTCCGAGATAATGTTCTCGACTTCCACACATTCTTCAAGGCTCCCAGAATTTTCGCCCCCTCCCCCACCCTATGATCCACTTCCGCTTCCATGGTTCCATCCGCTGCCAGATCCACTCCCAGATATCTAAAACACTTCACTTCCTCCATTTTTCTCCATTCAAACTCACCTCCCAATTGAATTGACCCTCAACCCTACTGTACCTAATAACCTTGCTCTTATTCACATTTACTCTTAACTTTCTTCTTTCACACACTTTACCAAACTCAGTCACCAGCTTCTGCAGTTTCTCACATGAATTAGCCACCAGCGCTGTATCATCAGCGAACAACAACTGACTCACTTCCCAAGCTCTCTCATCCCCAACAGACTTCATACTTGCCCCTCTTTCCAAAACTCTTGCATTTACCTCCCTAACAACCCCATCCATAAACAAATTAAACAACCATGGAGACATCACACACCCCTGCCGCAAACCTACATTCACTGAGAACCAATCACTTTCCTCTCTTCCTACACGTACACATGCCTTACATCCTCGATAAAAACTTTTCACTGCTTCTAACAACTTTCCTCCCACACCATATATTCTTAATACCTTCCACAGAGCATCTCTATCAACTCTATCATATGCCTTCTCCAGATCCATAAATGCTACATACAAATCCATTTGCTTTTCTAAGTATTTCTCACATACATTCTTCAAAGCAAACACCTGATCCACACATCCTCTACCACTTCTGAAACCACACTGCTCTTCCCCAATCTGATGCTCTGTACATGCCTTCACCCTCTCAATCAATACCCTCCCATATAATTTGCCAGGAATACTCAACAAACTTATACCTCTGTAATTTGAGCACTCACTCTTATCCCCTTTGCCTTTGTACAATGGCACTATGCACGCATTCCGCCAATCCTCAGGCACCTCACCATGAGTCATACATACATTAAATAACCTTACCAACCAGTCAACAATACAGTCACCCCCTTTTTTAATAAATTCCACTGCAATACCATCCAAACCTGCTGCCTTGCCGGCTTTCATCTTCCGCAAAGCTTTTACTACCTCTTCTCTATTTACCAACTCATTTTCCCTAACCCTCGCACTTTGCACACCACCTCGACCAAAACACCCTATATCTGCCACTCTATCATCAAACACATTCAACAAACCTTCAAAATACTCACTCCATCTCCTTCTCACATCACCACTACTTGTTATCACCTCCCCATTTGCGCCCTTCACTGAAGTTCCCATTTGCTCCCTTGTCTTACGCACTTTATTTACCTCCTTCCAGAACATCTTTTTATTCTCCCTAAAATTTAGTGATACTCTCTCACCCCAACTCTCATTTGCCCTTTTTTTCACCTCTTGCACCTTTCTCTTGACCTCCTGTCTCTTTCTTTTATACGTCTCCCACTCAATTTCATTTTTTCCCTGCAAAAATCGTCCAAATGCCTCTCTCTTCTCTTTCACTAATACTCTTACTTCTTCATCCCACCACTCACTACCCTTTCTAATCAACCCACCTCCCACTCTTCTCATGCCACAAGCATCTTTTGCGCAATCCATCACTGATTCCCTAAATACATCCCATTCCTCCCCCACTCCCCTTACTTCCATTGTTCTCACCTTTTTCCATTCTGTACTCAGTCTCTCCTGGTACTTCCTCACACAAGTCTCCTTCCCAAGCTCACTTACTCTCACCACCCTCTTCACCCCAACATTCACTCTTCTTTTCTGAAAACCCATACAAATCTTCACCTTAGCCTCCACAAGATAATGATCAGACATCCCTCCAGTTGCACCTCTCAGCACATTAACATCCAAAAGTCTCTCTTTCGCGCGCCTGTCAATTAACACGTAATCCAATAACGCTCTCTGTCTGGCCATCTCTCCTACTTACATAAGTATATATATATATATATATATATATATATATATAAAAGGCATCTGCACGTTGCAAACGCCTTAAATATTCTGAGCTTTACGTTTTGGCTAACCAGTGTGTGCTTTCATGGACTAAGAGGCACATTTGAAAGCTTGCGCTGAAGCAAGGTGAATGTCTGTCTGGATGTAACCATGAAAAAGCATTACCACGCAAAGAACATTCGATACATGACGTCTAATATGCTTGACTGATGAGGAAATAATGCAGGGGTTAGCAGAGGTTATCTGGATATGCGTTTCGCACACACCAACAAACAAGTCGACCAACCATGTCCTGCTACATTAGACAGTATAATTCCCGAAAAAAAAAGAAATATTAGAAGGTTTAACCTATCGATTACTAAAAACAATTCAATAATCTTCGGTGGGACATCCAAAATACAGAATAAAATTTCTGAAAAATGCTAGAAAAAAAACTGCTATGAAGTTACAACAAAATACATGTTTTCGTGTATGGCCTCAGGCGGTACGGTGGCAAGCCGAGGAAACACATGTATTCTCCTTAGCGTGTATAGGCCTACCCTCCCAGGTCCGTCCTCACGACACGGTCTTCCCCAGCTGGCAAAAAGCAATATCCTGCCAGTGTAAATGTAGCATCATCACGACAGTCGTACACAGCACAGCAGCTGATCAAGGACAGAACACAAACAGCTGTGCAGCTAGCACAACATCGACACGAACAACAGACGTTATCCCCAAGCGCAGGGCTCGAACATCACAACCTCGTGTTTGCCTTACAACCGCACACTTGGTACAGCTTTCAGCAGCTGGAGGGTATGAAAATACAGTTATCTTTTAATGAAATGTACATTCCTCGGTGTATGAATTACCAATGGGCTAAAATCTAATCAAACGTTATATCAGCAAAACCATTATTGCCCCCCCCTTTTTCCCCCCGTCAATAAAACTCGTCAGAGGAAAAATAACAACGTATCAACTTCATCTGACATTTTCCCAGAGAATCAAATTCTTCCTGGAAAGTCTTTCGAAGCTATATAGAGAAAACGCATAGAGAAAACGTAGAGAAAACGTATTGAGAAAACGTAGAGAAACGTATAGAGAAAACGTAAAGAGAAAACGTTCAAAATAAGTCACTCCTTACAGTGTAGTGTAGTGTAGTGTAGTGTAGTGTAGTGTAGTGTAGTGTATTCATATGTACATCAATAAATATGCTCGTTCCTTTAACGGGCTGGACAAGTTCACATGGAATTCATAGCAAGGCCAAGGAAGAGGTTTAATGAGGCCTCCACTTGCACGGGGTTTGTGCATCATCAAGCTTTAGTCCCGAGCCCCGCAACAATAACCTTCAGATGTATAGTAATTTGGGTCACATTACGAGGAAAGCGTGTCTGCTGCCAGCATGGTAATCAAGGAGGAATGGTTGGGTTTATGAGGGATGCTGCTGACCCGTCCTGCTGGCATCATCGCGCCGCGCTGCCCTCACTCACCCACCCCTCCCTCCTCCACTCATCCCTCAGGCTGTACTCTTCCCAACGGCTGACATCCACCCCCTCCCAAACCTCCACCCCATCCCGTTCTCTTTTGCATGAGGGGGAGTGAGTTCCCTTGCGGCCCCACTGACGACAGTCTCCATGGGTGCTGGCGGCAACCCTTGAGGGACGCTGGAACTGCTCACAGCAATGCCAATAGTGGCGGCAACCCTTTTGACGGTGTGAGGGACACGGGTAGCCTGCTGGTACTGCTGACAGTATTACCAACGGTGGAGGGAACCTTTGACGGTGTGAGGGACACGAGCAGCCTGCTGGTACTGCTGACAGTACTACCAACGGTGGAGGCAACCTTTGACGGTGTGAGGGACACGGGTAGCCTGCTGGTACTGCTGACAGTACTACCAACGGTGGCGGCAACCCTTGACAGTGTGAGGGGCACGGACAGCCTGCTGGTACAGATGACAGTACTACCAACGGTGGAGGCAACCCTTGACGGTGTGAGGGACGCGGCTGGCCTGCTCGTAATGCCCACAGTAACACCAACTGTAGCAGCAAACTCTGACACTGTCCTAAGTGTGGGTGGCTGGCATACTGGCGATATCCAGGATGGTGGCGGAGAGCCCTCAGCTTCCCCACTAGTAAGTGGCAGTGACAATTCATCTTCGAAAATTGGAACACAATTCACAGGGCTCTCTCACTGGCCTGATTCTACCATGCCACTATCATCGTACTGTACGTGTGTGTGTGTGTGTGTGTGTGTGTGTGTGTGTGTGTGTGTGTGTGTGTGTGTGTATATATATATATATATATATATATATATATATATATATATATATATATATATATATATATATACATATATATATATATATATATATATATATATATATATATATATATATATATATATATATATATATATATATATATATATATTGGAAAGGATCACAATTTTGCGCGTGATCAAGATATTCCTATGAGCCCAAGGGGAAAATGAAATACGATCATTTCCCAAGTGCACTTTCGTGTAATAATCACATCATCTGGGGAGACACAAGAGAGAAATATAAGTCAGTTGATATACATCGAAGAGACGAAGCTAGGACGCCATTTGGCAAACATGTGATTGTCCAAAACATACAACGAGCGTTCATAAACTTATCATTTTACAAATTTTATCAACAATAAAGTTATGTAATTTGTATAGACCATCACTAATATTAAGATTATAATTCTTTGTGTATTTAATAATAGAAGATTCAACGATATTTCTCTTGGTAATAGAGTTAGAGTTAATAACTGAGATGGCGTTACTCCAGTCAATACAATGATCACAGTTTTTAACGTGATTAAGCAAGGCTTTTGATTCTTGTCCCGTTCTTATACTATATCTATGTTGCTTAAGTCTAACAGAAAGATCCTTACCAGTCTGGCCAACATAAAATTTATCACATTTTCCGCAAGGCACTTTATATATGCATCCAAGAGAATTTTCTGGTGAGTTCCTGATTAAGATATTCTTTATAGTATTATTGTTGCTAAAGGCAACATTTCCATTAAAGGATTTAAGCAACATGGGAAGCAAAGTGAAATTATTATAAAAACGGAGAACTAAAAGATTCTTGGTGTCAATGGGAGGTTTGGGTTCAACTCTATAAAATGATTTCTTTGCTAACTTAAGGGATTTATCAATGAAAGATCTAGGGTACTTAAACTTAGATCCAATAGAATATATCTTCTCAAACTTATCATCAATAAACTCTGGACTGCAAATACGTAATGCCCTGAGGAACATAGATTGAAATGATGATAATTTAACTCTGTCATGTTGACATGAGTAATAATGAATATATGAGCATACATTGGTGGGTTTTCTGTATATGCTAAACTTAAACTTGTTACCTTGCCTATGGATCATGCAATCTAAAAATGGTAACATACCATTATTTTCATTTTCTACAGTAAATTTGATGGAAGGTACTAAATTGTTAAGTAGGGGGAGAAATATTTGTAAATTTTCATTTGTTGGCCAAACACAAAGAACATCATCTACATACCTAAACCAAATGGCATGAGAAGGTAAGATATCCTTTAGTAATTTTGTTTCAAAAAATTCCATATAAAGATTACTTAGTACAGGTGAGAGAGGCTTACCAATTGCCATACCAAATTTTTGAGCATAATAATCTCCACTAAATTGAAATACAGTCTTTTTTACACAATTTTATCAGTTCAATGAAATTAGACTTTGAAACAGGTAAATGAATATCATCCAAGACATCAAATAAATATTCTAAAAGGTCATCAACTGGAACTTAAGTGAAAAGGGAGGAAACATCAAAGTTAACTAGTTTAAAATCAAAATTAACATTGATATTGTTTAGCTTGTTCACTAAATCTACATTGTTCATGATATTAGAATTTGATACCTTACCCACTAAAGGGCTTAATAAAGAAACTAAGCATTTTGACAATTTATATGTGTTCGCTGATGATACAGCGCTGGTGGCTGATTCATGTGAGAAACTGCAGAAGCTGGTGACTGAGTTTGGTAAAGTGTGTGAAAGAAGAAAGTTAAGAGTAAATGTGAATAAGAGCAAGGTTATTAGGTACAGTAGGGTTGAGGGTCAAGTCAATTGGGAGGTGAGTTTGAATGGAGAAAAACTGGAGGAAGTGAAGTGTTTTAGATATCTGGGAGTGGATCTGGCAGCGGATGGAAATATGGAAGCGGAAGTGGATCATAGGGTGGGGGAGGGGGCGAAAATTCTGGGAGCCTTGAAGAATGTGTGGAAGTCGAGAACATTATCTCGGAAAGCAAAAATGGGTATGTTTGAAGGAATAGTGGTTCCAACAATGTTGTATGGTTGCGAGGCGTGGACTATGGATAGAGTTGCGCGCAGGAGGATGGATGTGCTGGAAATGAGATGTTTGAGGACAATGTGTGGTGTGAGGTGGTTTGATCGAGTAAGTAACGTAAGGGTAAGAGAGATGTGTGGAAATAAAAAGAGCGTGGTTGAGAGAGCAGAAGAGGGTGTTTTGAAATGGTTTGGTCACATGGAGAGAATGAGTGAGGAAAGATTGACCAAGAGGATATATGTGTCGGAGGTGGAGGGAACGAGGAGAAGAGGGAGACCAAATTGGAGGTGGAAAGATGGAGTGAAAAAGATTTTGTGTGATCGGGGCCTGAACATGCAGGAGGGTGAAAGGAGGGCAAGGAATAGAGTGAATTGGAGCGATGTGGTATACCGGGGTTGACGTGCTGTCAGTGGATTGAATCAAGGCATGTGAAGCGTCTGGGGTAAACCATGGAAAGCTGTGTAGGTATGTATATTTGCGTGTGTGGACGTATGTATATACATGTGTATGGGGGTGGGTTGGGCCATTTCTTTCGTCTGTTTCCTTGCGCTACCTCGCAAACGCGGGAGACAGCGACAAAAAAAAAAGAAAAAAAAATATGTGATGGAGCCTACTGAACTCACTATAGGTCTTGCTGGAAAATTCTGTTTATGTGTTTTGAAGGGGACAAAGATGACAAACTTTTGATACGAGAAATGTTACCCTTCAACAACTTCATTTCTTTATTGAAATGAGAACTAACTGCTTCTAAGGGATTTTTACTAAGTTTAGAATATGTTGTGTCATCATTTAGAAGATCATTCATTTTAGATAAATAGTTACTTTTGTCTAAAATCACAACAGAGTTAGACTTATCTGTTTTAGTAATATGTATATCCTTGTCTTTTTTAAGGTGTTAACAGCTCTCATGAATCTTTTAGGGCAATTAGGTTCCACTGGTTTTGACAAACTGGCATACACTAAACCCTTACAGATATCAATTTCATCATTACTTAAATTACTGTATTTTTCTAAATTACAAAAAGACTTTGTGAAATCAACATTTCAATTTATGTTCCTTAGGGCATTACTTATTTGCAGTCCAGAGTTTATTGATGATGAGTTTCAAAAGTTATATTCCATTGGATCTAAGTTAAAGTACCATAGATCTTTCATTGATAAATCCCTTAAGTTAGCAAAGAAATCATTTTATAGAGTTGAGCCCAAACCTCCCATTGGCACCAAGAATCTTTTAGTTCTCCCTTTTCACAATAATTTCACTTTGCTTCCCATGTTGCTTAAATCCTTTAATGTAAATGTTGCCTTTAGCAACAATAATACTATAAAGAATATCTTAATCAGGAATTCACCAGAAAATTCTCTTGGATGCATATATAAAGTGCCTTGTGGAAAATGTGATAAATTTTATGTTGATCAGACTGGTAAGGTTCTTTCTGTTAGACTTAAGCAACATAAATATAGTATAAGAACGGGACAAGAATCAAATGCCTTGCTTAATCACGTTAAAAACTATGATCATTGTATTGACTGGAGTAACGCCATCTCAGTTAACTTTAACTCTATTACCAAGAGAAATATCATTGAATCTTCTATTATTAAATACAAAACGAATTATAATCTTAATATTAGTGATGGTCTATACAAATCAGATAACTTTATTGTTGATAAAATTTGTAAAATGATAAGTTTATGAACGCTCGTTGTATGTTTTGGACAATCACATGTTTACCAAATGGAGTCCTAGCTTCGTCTCTTCGATGTATATCAACTGATTATATTTCTCTCTTGTGTCTCCCCTGATGATGTGATTATTACACGAAAGTGCACTTGGGAACTTATCGTGTTTCATTTTCCCCGCGGACTCATAGGAATATATATCTTTTTTTTTTTTTTTGCTTTGTCGCTGTATATATATATATATATATATATATATATATATATATATATATATATATATATATATATATATATATATATATATATATATATATTCTCACGAGTCCACTGGGAAAATGAAACACGATCACTTCCCAAGTGCACTTTCGTGTAATAAGGGGTCATAAACATAATATGTGGACAAGAAGGTGAATTGTTTACAAATTTTATCAACAATAAAGTTATCCTATTTGTATAAACCATCACTAATATTAAGATTATCATTCTTTGTGTATTCAATAATAGAAGATTCAATGATATTTCTCGTGGTACTGGAGTTAGAAATTAATAACAGATGGCATTATTCCAGTCAATACAATGATCATTGTTTTTAACGTGATTAAGCAAGGTATTTGATTGTTGTCCCGTTCTTATACTACATTTATTTTGCTTAAGTCTAACAGAAAGATCCTTACCAGTCTGACCAACATAAAACTTATCACAATTTCTACATGGCACTTTACAGCTGCATCCAGGAGAATTTTCTGGTGAGTTCATGATTAAGATATTCTTTATCGTATTACAGTTGCTGAAGGCAACATTTACATTAAAGGATTTAAGCAACATGGGAAGTAAAGTAGAATCATTATGAAAAGGGAGAACTAAAAGATTCTTGGTGTCAATGGGAGGTTTGGGTTCAACTCTATAAAATGATTTCTTTGCTAACTTAAGGGATTTATCAATGAAAGATCTAGGGTACTTTTACTTAGATCCAATAGAATATTCCTTCTCAAATTCATCATCAATATACTCTGGACTGCAAATACGTAATGCCCTAAGGAACATAGACTGAAATGATGATAATTTAACTCTGTCATGTTGAGATGAGTAATAATGGATATATGAGCATACATTGGTAGGCTTTCTGTATATGCTAAACTTAAACTTGTTTCCTTGCCCATGGATCATGCAATCTAAAAATGGTAACATACCATTATTTTCATTTTCTAAAGTAAATTTGATGGAAGGTACTAAATTGTTAAGTAGGGGAAGAAATATTTGTAAATTTTCATTTGTTGGCCAAACACAAAGAACATCATCTACATTCCTAAACCAAATTGCATTAGAAGGCAAAGAAGGCAAGATATCCTTTAGTAATTTTGTTTCAAAAAATTCCATACAAAGATTACTTAGTACAGGTGAAAGAGGGTTACCCATTGCCATACCAAATTTTGAGCATAATAATCTTCATTGAATTGAAATACACAATCTTTTATACACAATTTTATCAGTTCAATGAAAACAGACTTTGAAACAGGTAAATGAATATCATCCAAAACATCAAATATTCTAAAAGGTCATCAACTGGAACATTTGTGAAAAGTGAGGAAACATCAAAGCTAACTAGTTTGAAATCAAAATCAACATTGATATTGTTAAGCTTGTTCACTAAATCTACATTGTTCATGCTATTAGAATCTGATATCTTACCCACTAAAGGGCTTAATGAAGAAACTAAGCGTTTTGACAATTTATATGTGATGGAGCCTACTGAACTCACTATAGGTCTTGCTAGAAAATTTTTTTTATGTTTTGATAAGTCCATACATATATGGCAATGAAGGGGACAAAGATGAAAAACTTTTGATAAGAGAACCATTACCTTTCAACAACTTCAGTTCTTTACTGAATTGGGAATTAACTGCTTCTAGGGGATTCTTACTGAGTTTAGAATATTTTGTGTCATCACTTAAAACATCATTCATTTTAGATAAATAATTAGCCTTATCTGCTTTAGTAATATGTATATCATTGTCTTTTTTGAAGGTGTTAATAGCTCTTATAAATTTCTTAGGGCAATTAGGTTCCACTGGTTTTGACAAACTGGCATACACTAAACCCTTAAAGATATCAATTTCATCATTAATTAAATTACTGTATTTCCCACCCATGTTGCTTAAATCCTTTAATGTACATGTTGCCTTCAGCAACAGTAATACTATAAAGAATATCTTAATCAGGAACTCACCAGAAAATTCTTCTGGGTGCATCTATAAAGTGCCATGTAGAAATTGTGATAAGTTTTATGTTGGGCAGACTGGTAAGGATCTTTCTGTTAGACTTGAGCAACATAAATATAGTATGCGAACGGGACAATAATCAAATGCCTTGTTTAATCACGTTAAAACTATGGTCATTGTACTGACTGGAATAATACCATTTCAATTATTAACTCTAACTCCAGTACCACGAGAAATATCATTGAATCTTATATTATCAAAATACACAAAGAATTATAATCTTAATGTTAGTGATGGTTTATACACATTGGATAACTTTATTGTTGATAAAATTTGTAAACAATTTACCTTCTTGTCCACATAATAAGTTTATGATAAGCTCGTTGTCTGTCTTGGACAATCGCATGTTTACCAAAGGGCGTCCTAGCTTCGTCTCTTCGTTGTATATCAACTGACTTATATTTCTCTCTTGTGTCTAACCTGATGATGTGATTATTACACGAAAGTGCACTTGGGAAGTGATCGTGTTTCATTTTCCCCGTGGACTCATAGGAGTATACTTTATCACGCGCAAAATTGTGATCCTTTCCAATATATATATATATATATATATATATATATATATATATATATATATATATATATATATATATATATATTATTATTATTATTATTATTATTATTATTATTATTATTATTATTATTTTGCTTTGTCGCTGTCTCCCGCTCCTGCGAGGTAGCGCAAGGACACAGACGAAAGAAATGGCCCAACCCACCCCCACACACATGCACACACACACACACACACGTCCACACACGCAAAACATACACACCCACACATCCCAACGTACACACATATATACACACACAGACACACACATATACACAAATGCACACAATTCACACTCTCTGCCCCTACTCACCCCCATCGCCACCCCGCCACACACGGAATAACATCCCCCTCCCCCTTTATGTCCGCGAGGCAGCGCCAGGAAAAGACAACAAAGGCCCCAATCGCTCATACTCAGTCTCCAGCTGTCATGCAATAATGCCCGAAACCACAGCTCCCTTTCCACATCCAGGCCCCACACAACTTTCCATGGTTTACCCCAGACGCTTCACATGCCCTGATTCCATCCATTGACAGCACGTCGACCCCGGTATACCACATCGATCCAATTCACTCTATTCCTTGCCCTCCTTTCACTCTCATGCATGTTCAGGCCTCGATCACTCAAAATCTTTTTCACTCCATCTTTCCACCTCCAATTTGGTCTCCCACTTCTCCTCGTTCCCTCCACCTCCTACACATATACCCTCTTGGTCAATCTTTCCTCACTCATTCTCTCCATGTGCCCAAACCATTTCAAAACACCCTCTTCTGCTCTCTCAACCACACTCTTTTTATTACCACACATCTCTCTTACCCTTTCATTACTTACTCGATCAAACCACCTCACATCACATATTGTCCTCAAACATCTCATTTCCAGCACATCCACCCTCCTCTGCACAACTTTATCTATAGCCCACGCCTCGAAACCATATAACATTGTTGGAACCACTATTCCTTCAAACATACCCATTTTTGCTTTCCAAGATAACGTCCTCGACTTCCACACATTCTTCAACGCTCCCAGAACTTTCGTCCCCTCCCCCACCCTATGATTCACTTCCGCTTCCATGGATCCATCCGCTGCCAAATCCACTCCCAGATATCTAAAACACTTTACTTCCTCCAGTTTTCTTCATTCGTTACTTCACTTTACGACTTCTGAACTTTGTGCAGACTTTCTGAGCTTTCCATAGAAGCTTATACCTCACAATGTGGCCGCCCCGCCCCGCCCCGCCCCAACAAAGGCCTCCTGCGCCATCAGCCTGTTGGGTTTTGCAGTTCTCCTTCGTTTCTTGCTTGTGCTGTTAGGGGAGTCCAGTCAACTTTGGAAGAAAGTCTGATTAACTTTCTTTCCAATGAGCTAGACATCTCTCCAACCAGTTCTATACACCTGCCGGCAGTAGTAGACACATGGGTCACTGGTTACGTCGATTCAGTGGTTATGTCGTTTCATCAAGTGATCACCTTGGGTACGTATGTAGGCTGGCGATTACGCTATCCGCTGCGTTACTTGGGGAAGTATACCTACTTACCTACCTACCTACCTACCTACGAGTACCTGGGATGAGATTTTGCCATGAGGTAGACCAAGCATGTAGTGGTCGTTGCAACGAGAGAGAGAGAGAGAGAGAGAGAGAGAGAGAGAGAGAGAGAGAGAGAGAGAGAGAGAGTTATCACTCACACAATCTATCCTTTATCCTCTGTGCTCTCTTCGGGGGGAAAAACTATTTTTTACCTTGGGAGAAATGCATATTCTATCGCATATATCCCAACACTATACGTCCAACATATATATATATATATATATATATATATATATATATATATATATATATATATATATATATATATATATATATACACACACTTTGAAATGCTTGTGCACACATTTTTCACGGCATAAGTGCACTGTAGCCCCAGCTTTTGAGAGTAAGTGCTTCCGAATACTGGCCAGGGATTAGGTTACCATACGGCGGCCTTGAGACTCGTTTTGAGGTCACCTTAGTCCCCTTCACTTGTTTCGCATAGGCGACCTGGCAACCTCAAATCATCATGAAGGTACCTCAGGATCAAGGCAGCGTCCTTAAAGGTCAACGGAAGCCACCACCTTTCAAGGTTCCTGCTCACCAAAGGTTTATGATCCTCGTCCAACTCACACGTGACCACACATCTCAAGTTTTCATTAGTTGGCCTTGAAAGTCAACAAAAGCCATTCTCAACTTTTTTTTTTTTTTAAAGCCATTTTTTCCTTCCAGCGCCGCGCAATCTAGCTATCATATATATATATATATATATATATATATATATATATATATATATATATATATATATATATATATTATATTTTATTATATTTTTTTACTATACTTTGTCGCTGTCTCCCGCGTTTGCGAGGTAGCGCAAGGAAACAGACGAGAGAAATGGCCCAACCCACCCCCATACACATGTATATACATACGCCCACACACGCAAATATACATACCTACACAGCTTTCCATGGTTTACCCCAGACGCTTCACATGCCTTGATTCAATCCACTGACAGCACGTCAACCCCGGTATACCACATCGCTCCAATTCACTCTATTCCTTGCCCTCCTTTCACCCTCCTGCATGTTCAGGCCCCGATCACACAAAATCTTTTTCACTCCATCTTTCCACCTCCAATTTGGTCTCCCTCTTCTCCTTGTTCCCTCCACCTCCGACACATATATCCTCTTGGTCAATCTTTCCTCACTCATCCTCTCCATATGCCCAAACCACTTCAAAACACCCTCTTCTGCTCTCTCAACCACGCTCTTTTTATTTCCACACATCTCTCTTACCCTTACGTATGAAGACAAAACCTCACGTCTTGGGGACTTGATTGTTCCTGTTCTCTTGCAGTTTTCACCCATCACAAAAGCCCTTCTGAATTAGTGCTGAAAATGACAGAGGACAGAAAGGAAACAGCAAGAGACTACTGGGTCCGAACGAGGCTGTCTGTGATAGTGGAAGAGAACAGATGTTTATGGATTATTGTGGTAGGAGTAGAAAGATAAAAAATTTTATGAGGAAGACCTGTAAATTCCTCGTGTGCATACAATGCCAGTCGTGGATCTGAAGCGAAATCTTTATCAAGTGTATGCTTAAACTTATCTGTGGTGTTGCTTTCAACTACTCTACTTAGTAAATCATTCCACATGTTAACAAACTCCTTGAAGAAAGTGTAATTCGCCTCATTCGAGGTAAAACGTTTGCCCACGAGTTGATGTCCATTACTACGAGTGAAACAAAACGAATCCATGTCACAAGGAACCCCAACGCTTGAATTAGGCACTCGTCATAACCTGCTTCCTTAAAACACAAGCAAACATGCTGATTCGCCTTTTCCTTGTTCGTTAATAAAACTTGTCGCAATACAGACAGCCTTGAAGGAACGAGACACAAGATCTATTGTCACCACACGTCCTCAACTCACAAAAGAAACGAAAGGAGCATGCCAAGTGCACACAGCACACAAAGACCAGCTCAAACATACAATCTACAACGAGAACATGACTCGAAATACGATCAATAACCTTACCCGGAACCAGAATACAACACCGTGCTCCAATGCACGTCATGAATTTACATGACATGAGAGAGACTGTAAACCCTCAATATGTAAGCCACCAACACCATCCTCTTCAGACGTATATATAATTATGTATCTCCACCATAGTGCGAACAATTTCCACCTGAAAAACCAACATGGGGGCCTACGTAACAAAACAAAAACTCAGAGCATACAAGAAGGTACCAAGGGTCTTCATATGACAGGGTTTTTTCATTTCATTACATGCGCCCTGCAGTCTAACGACTTGACTCGTTCCGAAACATACTCTCGTGATGGGAGGGTGAGACCTCGACAGCTCAAACGATAACCTACTAAACACGCTCCCAAAAAGACACGCCAGAAAATAATGGATTTAAAAACAAAGCATAAATAGATATACTTGACCAAATTGCGTCCTTGCTACGTCTCTTCGTTTTATGTCAACTGACATTTCTTTCTAGTATCTCCTCTGATGATGTGATTATTACCCGAAAGTGCACTTGGGAACTTATCGTGTTTAATTTCCCCGTAGAAACGTAGGAATATATATTTCTTTTTTTTTTTATTATACTTTGTCGCTGTCTCCCGCGTTTGCGAGGTAGCGCAAGGAAACAGACGAAAGAAATGGCCCAACCCTCCCCCCCATACACATGTATATACATAAGTCTACACACGCAAATATACATACCTACACAGCTTTCCATGGTTTACCCCAGACGCTTCACATGCCCTGATTCAATCCACTGACAGCACGTCAACCGCGGTATACCACATCGCTCCAATTCACTCTATTCCTTGCCCTCCTTTCACCCTCCTGCATGTTCAGGCCCCGATCACACAAAATCTTTTTCACTCCATCTTTCCACCTCCAATTTGGTCTCCCTCTTCTCCTTGTTCCCTCCACCTCCGACACATATATCCTCTTGGTCAATCTTTCCTCACTCATCCTCTCCATATGCCCAAACCACTTCAAAACACCCTCTTCTGCTCTCTCAACCACGCTCTTTTTATTTCCAACACATCTCTCTTACCCTTACGTTACTCACTCGATCAAACCACCTCACACCACACATTGTCCTCAAACATCTCATTTCCAGCACATCCATCCTCCTGCGCACAACTCTATCCATAGCCCACGCCTCGCAACCATACAACATTGTTGGAACCACTATTCCTTCAAACATACCCATTTTTGCTTTCCGAGATAATGTTCTCGACTTCCACACATTCTTCAAGGCTCCCAGGATTTTCGCCCCCTCCCCCACCCTATGATCCACTTCCGCTTCCATGGTTCCATCGGCTGCCAGATCCACTCCCAGATATCTAAAACACTTCACTTCCTCCAGTTTTTCTCCATTCAAACTCACCTCCCAATTGACTTGACCCTCAACCCTACTGTACCTAATAACCTTGCTCTTATTCACATTTACTCTTAACTTTCTTCTTCCACACACTTTTCCAAACTCAGTCACCAGCTTCTGCAGTTTCTCACATGAATCAGCCACCAGCGCTGTATCATCAGCGAACAACAACTGACTCACTTCCCAAGCTCTCTCATCCCCAACAGACTTCATACTTGCCCCTCTTTCCAAAACTCTTGCATTTACCTCCCTAACAACCCCATCCATAAACAAATTAAACAACCATGGAGACATCACACACCCCTGCCGCAAACCTACATTCACTGAGAACCAATCACTTTCCTCTCTTCCTACACGTACACATGCCTTACATCCTCGATATAATATATATATATATATATATATATATATATATATATATATATATATATATATATATATATATAAGTATGCGTCTTCACAAATGTGTGAACATACAATTAGTTTCGAGGAAAAATCGTAGGTAGAGGAGCTTATTCTGCCAGGGGATATCAAGAATGAAGAGTTGAACATAATGTGTACAATGACACAGCTCACCCTGGAGGCAGGTACGTCCACCGTACACATCATGTGTCTAACCTTTGGTCATCAGACCAAGAAGTGAGCCCCGGCAACGTGTGGAGGTGAGACGAGAGACGGGAGAGCCTCTACACTCTCGCTGGTAACACCAAGCAGGTCAGTGTAGCCAGCCTGGTCGGATTCCAGGCACCGTCAACACCCTGGCAACATGTAGTAAACAGTCTCGAGGCGCTGACACACTGCTTCACCAACCCTCGCCTCTGACCTTTACTGTTTTACTGTCAGGGGAAAAAAAAAAAACTGTACCCTCTCTCAAGCATCGCTAGAGTGCAGACTCTCGTCATCTTATGTCCCCCACAACGACACAATTATTACTTAACGAGTGTCATGAATGTCATGATCAACAAAAAAGTCGACTGAATTTTGTAGTTACTGAAAAAGTCAAATCGACACCACACAAACGTTTCTTGATTCACACGTGAGGTTCGAACCGATCACGGATGTGAGACGGTGAGACAGAGGGACGTGGGAGGACACAGGAGGAAACAGATACAACGACATGATCATCGTGTGTCAGAGGAGTGTAAGCTCTGCATCCACTGCCACTGTTAAACCTCTTGAGCAAGCCTTTCCGACCCTTGAGCACGACGGTACGACGTGTGGGTAGGGATGGCTTGACCTCTGATCCAAAGCCAGGCCATCACCCCAAAATGGTCGTACCGTCGAACTCATGGAAACCCTTTGGGAGTCTGGTGTATAGAACCACGACGGCGGTGTGGGGAAACACTCAGGTCTACGCCCGACACGTACGTGTGTTAATTAGCCTTAGTAGCATCAACCATGCATCTACATCGCCGGGCTCATTCCACCTTCAAGATTTCCATGAAGTGTTCGCATCTCACCCGAGTGTCAATCACGCTCGTACTAGTTTCTTCATACGCAGACTGATGGGTTCCCCTTCACAAGTGTATGTACTTATGAAATATGCTTAAATCACATTCACGAGTAATCAAACAGAATGTGAACACTCAGGAACACTCACTTAAAATGTTCCTAAAATATAGAGTGCCTGATAAATGTCATGTCCAGGCCATGAATAGTACAAACCATTTTACGCCAAATACTCAACCTAACCAAGAGTCTGTTCGGTGACCTTTGCCTTTTTTAGCCAGTTAGTACGGCCTCTGACTTGATCCGGCAGTGTCGATGGGTAGTGATATCAATCACAGGCCACCACCACACCTGGCCACTGTAATTATAACATTACGTAACACACCTGACGTGGTAGAGAGTCTCAACGTTTGACCTCACCAGACCCTGTAATCCCTAGAGGAATGAGCTTAGTCAACCATCCCTTATGGCTTGGCTGACCTCATCTGGGTCACGCTCCGTACAAGTAAGGTTAGAATGACTCTCACACCCACTTATCCACACAAGACACTAATTACTCATAATCTTCACCTTCAACACTTAGCCAAGACCAGAGCTCTTGAACACATACAGAAACTCCAGACTGACAATAACATAACCCAGTGCATCTGTACTGACGCTTCTCGCGACTCTGCCACTGGGAGGGCAGGCAGTGCTGCCATTGTGATCCAGCTCGATGGCAATAGATTAAAGAAAATGTTAAACAACTGGGCATCTCCCCTACAAACTAAATTGTCCGCCATACATAACGCTCTTGAGCAGGTAGAAATCACTGCCACAGACAGTTTAATTATCTCTGATTCTTTAGCTTCACTACTTGCCCTTAACACCCTGAGATCAGAATGTAACATGCTGCTCTCTGACGCCAAAAACATATACTCAGACATTATTGCTTAAGGGATTCAAATCAAATTGTTTTGGATTCCCTCTCCTATACGCCTCCGTGAGCATGACAAAGCTGATCCTTTAGCCAAACTTGCACTTAGTAAAGGTGATGTTGAAAACAACACTGGGTTGTCAATTAGAAGCCTCAAACCTGAAATCAGAAAGGAACTAACTGACCTGTTTGAAGCAAGAAGACGAGTTTAGATAAGCACAAATTTAAACATTTATCATCACAGCGAGATGTGTAAAGTAAAACATGTATATGGAGAAAATATGATATCGTAACTGCTAAACTAAGGCTATTCTATAGGTACTACTGGCGCTTTGGCCTAACTGGAGATGTTAACCATGTGATTTGTAAAGTTTGTGGTCAAAGATTTGGACACAAACTAGAACACTATGTCTTAGAAGGTGGAAAAAAATATAGCCTTTTAGGGATAGATCTAAACAAACCGTACAAGAAATGTCACAACATCTTATTGTTAATGACAAGTTACCTGAAATTTTAAGTTTGTATCCACTTTTTGCATCTAATCGGTAACGTAAGTAATGAAATACATGTTATAAATTGTAACATCTTAAGAAATATCAACCACCTGGGGTCTGACTAAGACCTTCTGTGACCCCAATAATCCTTTTGCACTACCGTTCACAGGATGAGCATTGAGTGCACAATAAACGTGCCGGGGTTACCGACACAAATCAAAACTCATGACGTAAGTTTCCCCTTCTTCCGGCTCCCGCCTTCGTCACTCCCAGTGACCACCTTAGAAACTGACCTCGTCGTTCCTTCACACACCCGAACATCACCGAGTGAGACATGCAGTCGACTTGTCTCAAGACAAGTGTGCCACTCTGGTACCTGAAGTCTTGGACATATGACTACAGACTCATGCAGCCCTCGGGGCGCTTCCTCCGACAGCAGAAATCCATTAATTGACACCTGACGTTTCATCTTCCCGACAGGTGTCTATGGCGCCACATCTTCGACATCCAACTTCGGCAGGACTCGCGTGGGACACCGCCCATTCGAGATGAGGCTGTAAGTTACCAACGAACACGCCCACGTCTCGTGCAGCAGAAGCAAAAAACAGCAGCAGCCACTCAGTACCGCGGCACGCGACACACCTCCCTTCTACTGAAGCTCAGCGAAGACTTGGCAGTCACACACCTCTCCTATGGGCTCCTGCCTATCCTTCTTCATCTTCACCAGCACGACGGGACTCCTGCCAAGCCTGCCTCCTACGTCTCACCTTAACTCGACCTCTCTTTCTGACAACAATCCCGCGCCTCCGGTAGCACCATGCCCTAAGCTGCCACCTCTATGAATGAGCACTGTTGTTGTTACCCATGCTTCTGTGTCCCTCTCTCACTTCCATTACCAAACTCAGCTCAACCATATGACCCCAAAGAACACCGGTAAACTGTGTCACTCCGGGGTCACTATTTTACCGGTGTTCTTAAGGGATCTAATATTTCAACAATATTTGCTGATGGAACTGAGAGTGGGATACGAAAACAAAGGTAACACCAGCAACACAGCTTTACTGGCTAGTGTACACAGGCGATGAAGCCGTCGGGCTCAAGGATCGTACCGTCTCGTTCAAGGATCGTACTTTCGTGCTCAAAGATCGTACCGTCGTGCTAAGAGACCGTAAAGTGTGCTCAAGGATTAAATATTTACTTACGACAGGGAAGTCCTGTAATCATTGACAGCCTCCAGACTTATCTGCAAGTGATACTCTGCCAGAGTCAATGTTGTCACTCTAAACTTTTAATATTTGCAGAGCCTTGGAGTGTCCTAAATACAATGACTACGAGTGAGATACTTTAGTGATTCAGAGGTACTCGAACTCTCAACCTGTTCACACTCATCCAAAACCAATGCCAACACGAAGAACTTTCAGTCTTGTTCTTTCCTTACACTGGAAGAAACTTTTCCAACGAAACAGTATGTTTAATGATACTCGATCCAAAACATTTATTGACACTAAATTTCACTGACTGACATCCTTTATTCATAACCAACGTCCTCCTAAAGTAATTAAAAGACCCTGACACATCATTCACAACAATAATAGCTGATAACCTTGAAACTTCAGGAAAACTTTTATCAATATCACACTGCAGATATAAGCCTCAACTGGTCTAACATTGACAATGAGACTGAAAAACCTTCAACCCGATTTAAAACCTCTGATATTTCAGAAAACTTTCGAACTGAGGCACAACCTCGCACTACAATTAAGACTCAAATGTACAATAAATTACTTGTCGAAGATCCAATACCTTGGCACTGGCCCAAAACCTTCGACTAAAAGATCTTTGCCCTCGACATAATACAAACTCTTTGAGTTGAACCAAAAACCCGATACATCAATCCTTGAGCAATGATCTATAACTTCTGACACGGCCTTTGACACGGCCGAGACTTGATAGTGATTCAGGACTTTAATATCACACAATCCCTTCACACTGACCCACAACCACTTCTAAATGACCGACATGGGACGAGCAAAACATCCTTTTCCATCACAGGCCATCTCGAGTGAAAGAAATAAAACGATAGAACAAGAAAGTAGAATTCAATCCCGCCTCCGCAGGTGTTTGCAGACCTGACTAACAGGAAGGTTATGAAAAGATGGGAAGAGGGAAGGAGGGCAAGAATACCACAGCTTAGATGTTCAACAGAAGAAGAGGGCATCATAACGGTCAATGCTCGAGTAGCTGGTCTTCACAAAGATACCGTGGGAAAAAAAAAAAAAAAAAAAACAGCTAGGTGCGTGCCTCGGGTCCAAGACTTGGGAGACGGGGACACATGCTGACAGTTCATGAAGACGTTGACCACATGTAACGAGAGAGAGAGAGAGAGAGAGAGAGAGAGAGAGAGAGAGAGAGAGAGAGAGAGAGAGAGAGAGAGAGAGAGAGCAACATGGCGGCGTACAGAAAGGGGTTGGTTGAAGCGATCAGATGCCAGAACTAACGAGGTTGGAAGGCTTTTGAGTTCACTCTGGATAATAAAGACGAGGAGACAAAGCCAAATCATAGAGGCAAACCTTCATATTGACCCCCCCAAAAAAATATATGTGAACCTGAATTGTCAGACTGACCTTAAACATTACTGAAAGAAAACCTTCACAATGACCTAAAACATTTCCTATAGCCGAGATTTTACATTAACCCAAAACGTTTACTGAAACAGAACCCTCACATTAATCCAAAACGTTTACTGAAACAGAACCCTCACATCAATCCAAAACGTTTACTGAGACAGAACCCTCACATCAATCCAAAACGTTTACTGAAACAGAACCCTCACATTAATCCAAAACGTTTACTGAAACGTAACCTTCACATTAATCTAAAACGTTTACTGAAACAGAACTTTCACATTAACTCAAAACGTTTACTGAAACAGAACCTTCACACGGACCTAAAACGTTGGACGAAGCAGATCCTGAATTTTACCAAGTTAGAATATCACAGACGCAGAGATTTTTGCTACAGCTATGAAACTAAAACTTTAAATAACCCTAAAATTCTACTAAACAACACTATCAAGAACAAAATCAAATATTACAACGTGTATGGTAGCGTCAGTAGAATCCAGAACCCACAAGAAAGAACAAAATCAAATACTAGAACGTATATGATGGCGTCAGTAGAATCCAGGACCCACAAGAACGCTCTTAATGGTTTTATCTGGAACACAACAACTCTTGATCTGTGAGGAAACTTATGGATTATTTAGCAATAATACTGTTCTCGTATTTGTAATCCTCAACAGATTCCATTACTCATTACGTCTCCCTTCTAATTCCACATGGGCAAAACACAATTCTCGCCACTGTAATTCTTCCGTCAATTACTATCATTGTCATTCTTAGATGTCATCATCAACTCGTACCTCTATCTCCCAAAATCATAATAGCTTCCACCAACTCTTATTCAAATATCCTATCTTTTCTCGAGCTGTTCTTAATCCCCTTCTCTTTTTTCCATAATTTCTTTCACTTTTTGCACCTCCAGCCCTTTTACCAAGCACGATAGCCCCCCTCACACTCACTCTCCTTCAGTGTCTTCTCTGATATGTAATCAATCAGTAAGACCCATGAAGTCCTACACAGGAGTGATTACGATCCCTACATGAGGAAAAAGTTCGTTGTAGCTAATAATGAATTGCCTTCACGGCAGATCGTCTCTTCTGCCCATCTCTAATCAACAAACGATTACCTGGATGACCCAATGTCACATTATCAAAGGTTACCGGTGATGGTCCAACGCACTGAGCAATCAGTCTCTGCCAGGAAACTGGGCACAAGCTTAGAATATTCATAAACATCTACAGTAGTTATTCTCCCCTAGAACTCACGGCTCAACATTTGCTGCGAGTCTCTTACTCTCCTGACACCTTCATTTACTTTAAAAATGTTTTCCTCTCTGGCTGTAGAAGCTACACCGAAAACGTTGTCAAAGGCACAAAGACATGGGCACATATAACAAGGTTAAGAGACGAGGCAACACGAGTGTACAACTCTCTCCCCATAACACATTAGTAGCAATCACTTACATGTATATACCTTTGCCTATGCCAAGTACCTATATAAATGATCATCCTAAAGGGGAAGATGAACAGGTGGGCAGGATGTAAACCAACTGCCCTATTTGGGATTCGACCCCGTCCACACGTGCCTCTTTCTCGGCGACGATACAACATGGCAGAAGCAACAGAAGGAAGAATAACCTTCCTAAGCAATTATTCTCCCAGCTCAGTTTCTCTCCCGTTAACAAAGTCATGACCACACATTTGCCAGTCAGGTGCAATGGTATAGCTGCATCTTCTTACCGACGGTTACACAGAGTCCAAAGGATATACAGGAGACCACGCTCCCTGTGTGTGGTGAAGGTCCTGCAGTTGTGCCAGGGTCACTGTGAAGGTTCAGCTTTACTAAACGTTTTGGGTCAGTGGTGTACATTTGCTTCAGAAAACGTTTTGGGTCAGTGGTGTGCGTTTGCTTTAGGAAACGTTTTGGGTCAATGGTGTACGTTTGCTTTAGGAAACGTTTAGGGTCAGCGGTGTACATTGGCTTCAGGAAACGTTTTGGGTCAGAGGTGTGCGTTTGCTTCAGGAAACGTTTTGAGTTACTGTGAAAGTTGTGCTTCAGCATACGCTACAGAACACATGAGCTTCTATTCTTTCATTAGGTATTTCACTGGCAAGGTAGGGTTACGTCTGTCCTTCCTAGCAGTAGTAAAGAGAGCGTAGCAAGTACGACGGTGGACTGTTGCTGCAATGAAGTGATCACAAGAGTCACTGCCACTGACATGGACTTTGTCCTACGTCTTAATGATGGGGTCCATGTCGGAGATGAAGACGCTGCCTTATATACTGATGAGAAAGTTCACACTCGGGGAGGTTCACATTATCAAGGAGGTGCTGTCCACTGCAGCAGAACAGGTCAGTGGATGCACGGTGTCTCTCTCTAACGGAACACTCAATTTTTTCGATGAAATGCCTGGCAGTTGTAATGGCCATACAAACCAAGCGCAGCTAAATGATAGCCACACTGAAGACGCCGACGACCCCTGTCTCATGCTACATAAATGAGATCTGACTCGTCAGTGACGATGTATGATGACTGCACTCCTGCCGTAATGGATCGATGGGACACTGCATTAAACCAGGAATGATTCCTTCAGACTTTATGTCATGGTTATCAGTACACCAATGATGAATATTCAACAAGTATTCCACTTCCAGGAAGTTGCTCATCTCAATGTATCTATATCGGAATGGCAGAGCCGTAAGCGGTAAACCCAGTGGGCAACGCGTGTATATATAACAAGTCAACACATCCTGAGGAGAAATGATCAGAAACAAGATGCGTTTTACGGGGAGACGGATCCGCTCTGATTGCTATGAAAGAGTCTTGTGTTACCTAAGGACTTTCTGGAGGCTCCTGCAACCCAAAGCTGCGCTTCTTCCAGTAGCAGGGAGATTTAAACGCCTTTGGAGTGAAAAGATCTTAAATTAGACTATACTCCCAATATATAGCCTCATCGAAGGTCGTAACTTTCCCCTTGCGATGTAACGTCGATCAGGCGGTGTGTGTGTGTGTGTGTGTGTGTGTGTGTGTGTGTGTGTGTGTGTGTGTGTGTAAATTGGGATGGTGAGTAAATACAAGGTAGAGCATCTGAGTTTCATTCTTCTGACGTTTCGGCTTGAGCAAAACCTTCTTCTGAGAAACGGAGCAAGATAGTACGATACAAGTCTATATATTTCTGCATGAGAGTGCTACCTCCCGGGACGCCGATCCGCGTCCCTTATTCTCGTCGGAGGAATGAGAAACACGGCCAGCTGAGAATAAGGAACGCGGACCGAGCGGCGTCCGGCGAAGTATCACTCTTGCGGGAAGATATAGACGTGTAAGACTTCTGCCCAAGCCGGTAGGTTAGGAGAATAAAACTCAGCTCTTCCGTGTTTACCCACTACCACAATTTACACATTTATCGTAATGAATAATTCACACACACACACACACACACACACACACACACACACACACATATATATATATATATATATATATATATATATATATATATATATATATATATATATATATATATATATATATTGCAAGAGGTCTCAGTGGTGCGCGAGATGTAGTATATGCTGAAGACCACGATGAAAATGAAACACGATAAGTTCAGAAGTGCACTTTCATGTAAAGATCACATCTTCAGGGGATACAAGAATGAGATAAAAGACGTAGAACAGTAAGCTGATATACAAGGAAGAGACGTAGCTAAGACGTCACTGGTAAACAAGAGTTATCATCTTGTTTACCAATGGCGTCTTAGGCTTGTGGTTACACCTCTTATGAAAAGTCATCTTTGGCGAGTATGTATCATCGTCAGTCGACGTAATAAGTACAATTTAGTCAAAGAACTTCACGCATCCAAGAAGCCTATCCTTCCCCTGTTACTGTGCGTAGCGCAGCCTTGGAGTGCAAGCACCCTTAGAAAAGTGACCCTGGGTTGATAACATAAACCTTTCAAATAGTGTTCTGAAGTAATTATAAATCAATCAACATATAAATACGTACGAGGAGAATCCAATGCTGTAATATCTAAACGAATAGTCACGAATCAAACTCCCTCTGAGCACTCTGGAAGATAAATTAAGACATACGTTTCACTGTTAGAGACGAAGCAGCCGACTAGTTTTTAGCAGGTTTATCGTGGGGGAAGATTGGCATGGTCGTTAGGCGGGCAATGCTTCAACGACGGGCGGAGTCCTGGTGGCGTCCCTAGGGAGCAACGGCACGGACAGCCACTTTCCCCCCCCCTCACCTACCGGAGGCATCAGGTCACCACGCCCTCCTTATGGTGTACAAGTCTCTCTTCACTTGTTCGTGTACCATCGCTACCTCCCCCTCACACACCCTTCTGAAGTGCCATCACTTTCCTAGTCCCCGTAGCGCGCACAGCAACCCTCATCTTGCCCCTGTAGCGTCTACACCACACCTGTAGAGTACCCTCATCTTCCCAGTACCTGTAGTGCTCACAGTGTCACTCAAAACGTCACAGAAGCGTCTACAGCACCCTCCGCCTGCTGCCCTAACCCCTCCACTCCCGTCACAGTAAATGCAGCACCCAGGTCACGCCAAACAATCTCCTGTGACATAATACCATCTCCCATCGCCCCTAGCGCTCCTATCACCACCTCCCCTCGTCCCTAGCGCCCCTATCACCATTTCCCAGGTCCCTACTATCCACATCACACCCTTAACCGTCCCTGCAGAGTAACTCCATCACGCAAACATTCCTGTAGCGTTCGAAACGTCCCTTACCCGTATCTACAAAGTAACCCCATCTCCCAACCACCAACAGCGCCCTTCTACTAGCAGCATTAACCCATCTCCCACCCATTCCTGTAGAGCCGATATTGCAGCGCAACTCCATCTCCCAACTTCTCCGGTAGCCTTTAACTTCCCCTCATCCGCGTCTGCAACTTAACTCCATCTTTCACTCGCTCCCGTAGCGCCTACACCATCCTCCACTCTTCCCTGTTTCATCCCAACACCCCTCACCTATTCCTGTCGCCTCAATACTCCTCATCCTTTCCTGGTACGCCCTGTCTTTACCTTCTCGCAAGTGTCCTACTGTATTGTCCACACTACACTCCGTGCGTCCTTGTACTGCCTATACCATTCCACATCCGTTCCAGAAGCTTACCAGTTAGTTTAATCAATTCATTGACTATCCCACAACCAGTGGCGTCTGTAAGATGTTACAAGTACTCAACAAACATGTTATAAAAAGTTACGATGATCCATCCTGCATCTCTCTATAGAGAGCATCATCCACTTACTCGTTCCTGGGGCGGACTATGTCACCCTTCAAACTATCCCACAACGACCACATCACTTTTCATCCACCCCTGCAGTGCACCACTACCAGCCACCCACCCCTGTAGTGCACCACTACCAGCCACCCACCCCTGTAGTGCACCACTACCAGTCATCCACCCCTGCAGTGCATCACTACCAGCCACCCATCCCTGTAGTGC
The DNA here is from genome assembly GCF_036320965.1 of Panulirus ornatus. Taxonomy (NCBI): domain Eukaryota; kingdom Metazoa; phylum Arthropoda; class Malacostraca; order Decapoda; family Palinuridae; genus Panulirus; species Panulirus ornatus. The sequence goes on from NC_092240.1 coordinate 31,232,298, forward strand.
ACCACTACCAGCCACCCACCCCTGTAGTGCACCACTACCAGTCATCCACCCCTGCAGTGCACCACTACCAGCCACCCATCCCTGTAGTGCACCACTACCAGCGACCCACCCCTGTAGTGCACCACTACCAGCCACCCACCCCTGCAGTGCACCACTACCAGCCACCCACCCCTGTAGTGCACCACTACCAGCCACCCACTCCTGCAGTACACCACTACCAGCCACCCACCCCTGCAGTGCACCACTACCAGCCACCCACCCCTGTAGTGCACCACTACCACCCACCCACCCCTGTAGTGCACCACTACCCAGCCATCCACCCCTGCAGTGCACCACTACCAGCCACCCACCCCTGTAGTGCACCACTACCAGCCACCCACTCCTGCAGTGCACCACTACCAGCCACCCACCCCTGCAGTGCACCACTACCAGCCACCCACCCCTGTAGTGCACCACTACCACCCACCCACCCCTGTAGTGCACCACTACCCAGCCATCCACCCCTGCAGTGCACCACTACCAGCCACCCATCCCTGTACTGCACCAAACCACCTACCCACCCTTGCAGTGCACCAATGAAGGCCATTCACCCCAGAACAGCACCATCACAAGCCACCTTTCCCTGTAGAGTACCACTACTACCAGTAAGATGTCCTCGTAAGAAACCACTAATATTTAACCTCTTCCTGACTTCCATGCAGTGCACTACTACCAATCACATGTCCCTGTGGGGCACCATTACCACTTACCCACCCTTCTAGTAAATTGCCACCAGTCAGACGTTCCTATAATGCACCACTGCCAGTCAGACGTCCTTGTAGCGCACACATCTCTTACCTTGTACCTCATACTCGCCATTCACACTTTCTCTCGCCTTCCGGCCTATCCTCTGCCGCTGTCTGGGTCGTTCACGTCTGTTCTCATCCGTCATCTACAGCGCACCACCACCCTCTACCTGTACCATGGACACGTCCCTCCCCTGCCTCGTTAGCGCTCAACAATCCTCTCGCCTACCCCCTATTTGTGCTCTCCCATCCGACTCACTGACATACCTACCTCACCCGCCCCTTTGGAACGGTACCCCTTCCTTTATCTATCCGATTAACAGGTACAGCTCCGCTCTCAGCCGTCCCGGCAGAGTCAGGCGACTTATGATCTATACTACTTATGAGCAGCCACCTGTAGCGCCCCGCACACTGACCCCTGTGGACGCTCCCACTCAGGGTAGGCTCTATGTCCAGTCTGACTAGAATCCACTAAATACCGAAAAGATAACGGAAAAAAAATGGCAGGCGCTTTTTTTTATAATGCTAAATGTCTCTCTGTCCACATTCACATGGATACACACACACACACACACACACACACACACACACACACACACACACACACAAGCGTACGCACACTTACATACACGCACGGGGAAACAAACACGTGTAAAATCTCTTCTCGTAACACACAAATACTTCGCGCATACGTAACTCGTTTCAACTTCAATAATCAAGGATATATATATATATATATATATATATATATATATATATATATATATATATATACATATATATACATATATATACATATATATACATATATATACATATATATACATATATATACATATATATACATATATATAATATATATATATATATATATATATACATATATATATATATATATATATATATTGTCATTATTATTATATTATGTCGCCGTCTCCCGCGTTAGCGAGGTAGCGCAAGGAAACAGACGAAAGAATGGCCCAACCCACCCACATACACATGTATATACATACACGCCCACACCTATACATTTCAACGTATACATACATATACATACACAGACATATACACATGTAAATATCAATACTGGCTGCCTTCATCCATTCCCGTCGCCATCTCGCCACACATGAAATGGCACCCCCTACCCTCCGCGCGCGCAACAGGTAGCGCTAGGAAAAGACAACAAAGGCCACATTCGTTCACACAGACTCTAGCTGTCCTGTACAATGCACCGAAACCACAGCTCCCTTTCCATATACAGGCCCCACAAAGCTTTCTATGGTTTACCCAAGACGCTTCACATGCCCTGGTTCAATCCAGTGACAGCACGTCGACCCCGGTATACCACATCGTTCCAATTCACTCTATTCCTTGCACGCCTTTCACCCTCCTGTATTTTCAGGCCCCGATCGCTCAAAATCATTTTCACTCCATCCTTCCGACTCCAATTTGGTCTCCCACTACTCGTTCCCTCCATCTCTGACACATGTATCCTCTTTGTCAATCTTTCCTCACTCATTCTCTCTATGTGACCAAACCATTTCAATACACCCTCTTCTGCTTTCTCAACCACACTCTTTTTATTACCACACATCTCTCTTACCCTTTCATTACTTGTCGATCAAATCACCTCACACCACATATTGTCCTCAAACATCTCATTTCCAATACATCCACCCTCTGTACAACCCTATCTATAGCCCACGCCTCACAACCATATAACATTGTTGGAACCACTATTTCTTGAAACATAGCCATTTTTGCTCTCCCAGATAATGTTCTCGCCTTCCACACATTCTTCAACGCTCCCAAAACCTTCGCCCCCTCCCCCACCCTGTGACTCAAACACACACACACACACACACACACACACACACACACACACACACAAACGCACTCACACACACACACACACACACACACACACGCGCGCGCGCTAGCGAGGTAGCGCAAGGAAACAGACGAAAGAATGCCCCAACCAACCCACATACACATGTATATACATAAACGCCCACACACGCACATATACATACCTATACATTCCAACGTATACATACATTACATACACAGACATATACATATATACACATGTAGATATTCATACTTGCTGCCTTCATCTACTCCCGCCGCCACCCCGCCACACATGAAATGGCACTCCCCTCCTCCGCGCGCGCGCGAGGTAGCGCTAGGAAAAGAGAACAAAGGCCACATTCGTTCACACTCAGTCTCTAGCTGTCATTTGTAATGCACCAAAACCACAGCTCCCTTTCCACATCCAGGCCCCACAAAACTTTCCATAGTTTAACCCAGACGCTTCACATGCCCTGGTTCAATATAATGAAGCAGAAAAAGAAATGCTAATGGAACATCCAATAAACTATGGGGCGGTTATAAAAAAAAAAAAAAAAAGATAGTACTGCGAAAGTGAAGCAAGTGTATGAGACGGGACAATCGTGTGGGACGTCTAGCGCACTGAAGCTGAAATGGAGTCGAGGCAAGGAGAGTACGGTGGGGTCTGGAGCATGAGAGCAAGGGGTGAAGTCTGGGGTACGACATTAGGGGAGGGTCCGGGGGAAGAAAGCTACGGATGAGGTTTAGGAGAGGACGAAAGATCTGTGGCAAGACTGCACGGGCAACAGAGGTTGGGTCTGCAGAGAAACGTATGGGACAGAACAATACAGTCGGGTATGGGGCAAGGCAGCAGTGATGAACGTCAGAGACAATGCAGAAACTCTGGAGGTCTGAGGCAATGCTGCGTAAAGCGTGAGGCATGACAGCAGGGTATGGGGTGGGACGATATGATTTAAGTATACAGGATGACAGTAGTAGTGGGGTGGGGCCACTAACGCCCGTGGTATGGTTGAAGCAGGGTGGTGGCGTCTGGAGCAAGACAAACATAGGGAAGGGTGTGGGGCAGGATGGCACAGGTCAAGACTGTAGCAGGGGAGCAGCCAGTGGGGTCTGCCGTGAGAGAGAAAGGGGCGGGTGGGATCCAGGGCAGAGGATGGACTAGGGAGCAGAACAAACAGAAGTGATGCTAACATAGAAGTAGGGGTATACAATACAGCTGGACTCTCGGGTAAGATATTAGGGAGCAGGCTTTTGGGCACGACATTTAGAAGCAATATTTGGGGCTGGATATACCTGGGTGGATTCAGGGCTACGGCGTTAGGGGCTGGGGCTTTCAGAGGTGGGGCCTGGGCCTCAGGGACGACGTGTTTAGGAGGAGGGGAAGGGGTGGGGGGGTGAAACCTTCCACTAATTGAAGAGTACAAATCGTTGTCATTTTGGTGACCGAGTCCCAGCATGTCTCTCGGGAGGGGCCGGCGGACGACCACTATTTGTTGATGCTGAGGCGCAGGGCCCAGCCGGTGCGGGGTGCGGCCGGCACGGTGCACGTCTCACGCCTCCCTTATGTCAACGCACACATGCTCAAGACACCACCACCATTACTATGGCAGGGAAATATATGGCAATATATGACTCTGATATAAAATGGAGACATAAAACTACTAATCCAAACGAGTTTCAGAACAAAGGAAAAAGGCATTTCTAATGAAGACGATGCTATGTGTACCACCTCTCACATGCCACCAGTGACTCCTCAAGACCAAACCTGCTGTGTCTGGTTCTTTACTAAAAGCATTCGTTACTTTCTACCCGGATAACATACCGTGTAACGCTCCACCTCGCCTGCCGTCTCACACCCTACCCTCCCTTGCCTCACTACCTCTCCCACTGCCCTTAACTCTTTTAAATTCAGCAGGCTGTCCTGTGGCCACACCTTCCCTTATTCCCTGAGCACACGATCAGGTCTTTCTTCATCATTATCAGGGCCATTAAGTGCAATCTCTATCACAACATATTACCATCATCGCCTGCCCGACACCCTCATCTGGGGCTCACCGCTATGGTTTATCTGGGCCGCCACAGTTACCAACTTCAACACCAGGCGAGGCAATTTACGGGACACCAGGTCCACACTAATCCTGAGTCAGCGGTTCAGTACACATCACACCACCAGCCTCACTACCCACCCTCAGCCTCCTGGTGGGGGTAGGCTTTCCGGGGACTGGGGAACGGCAGAAACGTTCAGAGACTGATGACTTTTGTGTTACAGAAACGTTCATAATATGAAGACAAGATCTATGTAATTATAGAATACATCTAAATACATACGTTTAAGAGCGGGTCTCGGTCGTACTGAATCTTACCATCGATGGTTCATGGCAGTAGGCAATGTTACCAGCTGATGACAGCGATTGCAACGCAAGTCATCAAAAATAAGATAGTAATCGTCAGAGTTTATTGTCGGTGGGGCAGTAGTTATCACCGTCCGACTAGTGCGCCGGTACTTGTCGGCCATCTGGGAGAAAACATATACGTCGCCCTCTCGTCCAACAACAAAAAATGGCTAATACAAATTACGCGTCACCGAGAACCGATAAGAGATAAGGGTAAACACACGTCAGTAGAAAATAGTCTCTTTTTTCCCCCCCTTCTACTTTCCTCTGAGGATTTGTCCCTGCGATGTGGTTCCCGGGAGGCTGCTGTTACATTCTGACAGAGCGACCCATAGGGAACAAGAGTAGGTGGAGGCAAGAAAGCAACTGAGCGAGGTTATATTTTATTCAGGGGGTCAGCTTAACCGACCATTTCTTGATCGCATTGAGCGGGTGTACGGCGGAAATTGAGCCATTCGTCTCGTGTCGCGAAGGCCGCCCCGTCCAGAGCAAACACCCCATCAGGTCGGACAAGACAGACGGGGCCGCTTCAAGGGGCGGGCGGGGCACCCTCACTAGTAGGGCGGGCGAGGCATCCCACCAGAGGGGCGGGCGGAGCATCCCACCAAATGGGTTGGTACAGCACCCCACCGGAGGGAAGGACGGGGCATCCATCACACTGAGGGAGGAATGGACAGGGAAACCCCTTTACATAGAAGGGTGGATGGGGCGCCCACCACACCGAGGGAGAGATGGACAAAGTGTTGTGTCGCACATCGAGGTAGGCCGGCCACCCCATTACACAGAGGGGTGATAGGACTCCTCACCTCCACGCTGAGACGATAGGGATGATAGGACGTCCTAACTCACGTATAAGAGGAGGAATTCATCCCACACAGGTTACACAACATGGTTGGCTGGGAGAAGCGTACAGTTACGGGTGGGGAGGTTTATCCACTACAGTGAAGATGGACGGGGCGCCTCACCACACACCTGGTAGGATGAGGTATTCCACCAAATGGAAGAAGTGGATGCGATTCACAATGGATGGGGTGCCTCCTGCATACTGAACGGTGGAAGAAATGTAACATTTAGAGGGATGGGTGGGGCGCCCGTGTCATATGGAGGGACGGGGCGCCCCATGACACATATGGCAACGTGGACGGGACGCCCCAAGGATGCTCTAGTAGACGTGCACAGTGTAAGTGGCAGCCTTCATATATACACTTAAGTCTGTCGAGTCTTACCCATGCTGTGGCATATGAGGTGGTACATACAGTGATGAAACTGAAAACTTAATTGAAATTGGCCCAACACACGAGGGTGTGTGTGTGTGGTGACCGAGCCACTCCACTGCACAGGTGGCTGGACGAGACAGCCTACCAAGCAGGGGGCACCTGAGACACACGGATGTTTCGCATAGTTTACCTAATTTCCTTCCCCATACTAACAGGCAACAACACTACCAAACACCCCTAGTCTGCCGGAGCCATAAAACTAAGGCGCTTACTTCATGTTTCCAACAAACCACCTATAATTATCAGGAAACCTGCACCTACACATTATCCTGTGCACTCTCAAATCCTCTCTTCCATTTCAATCTATTCCTACTCTTGTTCACCCACACTTCTTCCTTTAAACAGTCGCTTGAGAGAAAAAAATTGCGAGTCAGTAGAACCTACATCACATAAATAGATAGACTGTGCAACCCCACACCACACACAGACACATCCCACCACAGAAGGACTGAGAGAAACATTCCGCAACACAAATGTGGAGGGAACTAGCCAGCATTATACGTGGATGGACCAGGGTGCGGCATCTGCGTCACAAAACGGCACCAGAGCAACAGCTCAGGAAATACAGATGTTACACTAGTGTTCCCAGGCTGGAGGGTTGGCAGTCTGCTTGTCAAGGAACGTTCCCGAGACACACAAGTTATCCTAACATGCTACCACCGCCTGTTGAAAACACAGTGAAACATAGGGTCGAGCTGGAAGACTGGTCGGACGGTAAACAACCTGTGGTAAACTGTGTGGCAAGGCAAACTATGGATGTAAACTACATGACAAACATTATCACTACACTTGTTTCTATATATCCTTACTGGTGTTACCGGACTCCGCCTGTACGGGGTAACCTTTCGCAAAAGGTGTATCAGTGGGAACACAGGCTCGTCAAAGACCTTCTCACTCCAATCGAGTCCATCATTTCCCTGCAACTGGAAGTTGCGCAGCCCAGTAGCTGCACGAGATCCTAGAGAAAGCTTCTCAGTAACACCTGGACCTTTTTCCAGAAACAAGTCCTCAGGTAATAATGAATGAATTGATACAATAAAGAAGCCTTACTTTATTGTGTATATAAATGAATATCCAGGAGTTTGAGCGCCCTCGTACACTATGCCAAACTCAGAAAGCAGATACTTCGAATGATGTATATTTCGAGAATACATACAGTCATTGACTTCGAATGATGTATATTTCGAGAATACATACCGTCATTGCTCCCTATTTTTCCGGAGAGAACAAGAAACAAAGTTAATTACAGAATAAGTCATTCACAACTGAGGCGTGAGATGTCGTACATCAAGCCGTCTTCCTTTTGGTGGGATGCTGAAGCGCTCATCACTATGCATCTGCACGTAGAGTTACAAGGCCGTACAACAAATGACGACTGAGAACTGAACTCGGATGTAAAACTCGAGCGAAGCGGTGACGCGCAGGCGCACACCAGCACAGACGCGGACGCCAAAGGTAACAACACAACAGTTCTTCCTCTACCCCGACGACACGAAATGAAATCTATAACAAGTGCATGTCCGAGTGTCGCTTCCCAAGTGTAACTACGCCAACGTTCACAAAGGCAGGCCCGAGGTGCACGGGTGAGAGCAAGCCAGCGTCAGCCGCCTTATACCGTGCATAATGTGGCAACTGACTTGTCACCATCACTACTACTTTCTGTAGTGAACGGGTTAACCCCCTACACTTGGCTATACACTATAACAAACATTTACACATACTAACACACAAATATATATATATATATATATATATATATATATATATATATATATATATATATATATATATATATATATATATTTTTTTTTTTTTTTATTATACTTTGTCGCTGTCTCCCGCGTTTGCGAGGTAGCGCAAGGAAACAGACGAAAGAAATGGCCCAACCCCCCCCCCCATACACATGTATATACAAATGCCCACACACGCAAATATACATACCTACACAGCTTTCCATGGTTTACCCCAGACGCTTCACATGCCTTGATTCAATCCACTGACAGCACGTCAACCCCGGTATACCACATCGCTCCAATTCACTCTATTCCTTGCCCTCCTTTCACCCTCCTGCATGTTCAGGCCCCGATAACACAAAATCTTTTTCACTCCATCTTTCCACCTCCAATTTGGTCTCCCTCTTCTCCTTGTTCCCTCCACCTCCGACACATATATCCTCTTGGTCAATCTTTCCTCACTCATCCTCTCCATATGCCCAAACCACTTCAAAACACCCTCTTCTGCTCTCTCAACCACGCTCTTTTTATTTCCACACATCTCTCTTACCCTTACGTTGCTCACTCGATCAAACCACCTCACACCACACATTGTCCTCAAACATCTCATTTCCAGCACATCCATCCTCCTGCGCACAACTCTATCCATAGCCCACGCCTCGCAACCATACAACATTGTTGGAACCACTATTCCTTCAAACATACCCATTTTTGCTTTCCGAGATAATGTTCTCGACTTCCACACATTCTTCAAGGCCCCCAGGATTTTCGCCCCCTCCCCCACCCTATGATCCACCTCCGCTTCCATGGTTCCATCCGCTGCCAGATCCACTCCCAGATATCTAAAACACTTCACTTCCTCCAGTTTTTCTCCATTCAAACTCACCTCCCAATTGACTTGACCCTCAACCCTACTGTACCTAATAACCTTGCTCTTATTCACATTTACTCTTAACTTTCTTCTTCCACACACTTTACCAAACTCAGTCACCAGCTTCTGCAGTTTCTCACATGAATCAGCCACCAGCGCTGTATCATCAGCGAACAACAACTGACTCACTTCCCAAGCTCTCTCATCCCCAACAGACTTCATACTTGCCCCTCTTTCCAAAACTCTTGCATTTACCTCCCTAACAACCCCATCCATATATATATATATATATATATATATATATATATATATATATATATATATATATATATATATATATTCTTTTTTTCTTTTAAACTATTCGCCATTTCCCGCGTTAGCGAGGTAGCGTTAAGAACAGAGGACTGGGCCTTTTTTTGGAATATCCTCACCTGGCCCCCTCTGTTCCTTCTTTTGGAAAATTAAAAATAAAAAACGAGAGGGGAGGATTTCCAGCCCCCCGATCCCTCCCCTTTTAGTCGCCTTCTACGACACGCAGGGAATACGTGGGAAGTATTCTTAATCCCCTATCCCCAGGGATAATATATATATATATATATATATATATTTGATATACTTTGTCGCTGTCTCCCGCGTTAGTGAGGTAGCGCAAGGAAACAGACGAGAGAATGGCCCAACCCACCCACATACACATGTATATACATAAACGCCCACACACGCAAAATATACATACCTATACATTTCAACGTATACATACATATACATACAAAGACATATACATAGATACACTTGTACATTTCCATACTTGCTGCCTTCATCCATTCCCCCCGCCACCCCACCACACATGAAATGGTACCCCCTCCCCCCGCGTGCGCGCGAGGTAGCGCTAGGAGAGGACAACAAAGGCCACATTCGTTCACACTCAGTCTCTAGCTGTCATGTACAATGCACCGAAACCACAGCTCCCTTTCCACATTCAGGCCCCACAACACTTTCCATGGTTTACCCCAGACGCTTCACATGCCCAGGTTCAATCCAGTGACAGCACGTCGACACCGGTATACCACATCGTTCCAATTCACTCCATTCCTTGCACGCCTTTCACCCTCCCGTATGTTCAGGCCCCGATCGCTCAAAATCTTTTTCACTCCATCTTTCCACCTCCAATTTGGTCCCCCATTTCTCCTCGTTCCCTTCACCTCTGACACATATATCCTCTTGGTCAATCTTTCGTCACTCATTCTCTCCATGTGACTAAACCATTTCAATACACCCTCTTCTGCTCTCTCAACCACACTCTCTTTATTACCACACATCTCTCTTACCCTTTCATTACTTACTCGATCAAACCATATATGTACAGATAAATAAATAACAGATAAAGATACATTTACAAAAAGAAATAATCCCACAAAAATGCATCTGTTACAAACACGAAAAAAAATTATGAACCCGAGTATATACGGCCCTTCGCCTTGGGAGAAACATGTACACGAACCATAAAACGATGTCTGAAACCATGGTCTTTCTTTACTCTCTTGCCTACTTTATTTTTTCTAGTACATCTACGATGTTTGAAACCAAGGTCCTTCTTCCCTCTCTTATTTACTTTTATTTCTTTCTTCTTAGTAAATCTACGTTTTCTCCAGTGATACTAATGATCTCCCTTAACGGAATATCTTGTGTGATACGTACAGTATGTAAGTAATGACATATCTGAACCATAAATCCTTGGTCCTTACTCGCTTGCAATTGTTGCACAAATTGCAATCTTCAGCACCGAAATACTGCTGTCCTTTCTTTTACAAGCAACGACAGAAAATAATGTTCGAATGAACAAATGTGATTTCCCTTTCATGCATCTCTGGAATTTTGCTTTAAATACAGATAAGCAATTAAAACTTCCCCGGCAAAAAATGAGGCAGCTTATGGCATGCCAATCATCATACTTAATCTGATATTTGCAGAACCAATAACCAAACTCACTCACGGCAGAAAAACCCCCTGCGAATCCCTCCAGTGAAGCTTCAACTTAAAACTCACTCAGGCAATCCGAATCAGAGGCCTGGTTCAGCCAAGCTGCTGCCCCTACAGCTGTGGACGGGGGGAACCGAAATCATGTTCATCTTTGTGGCTGCTACATATTTCTCTCCACGACTGTACGATCCTTGAACAAGGTCGGCACGAACGACCCTTGGTCATGTTGGCAGGGCGCGTCACCTGACCCTTAAAGGCCAAGTCAAAGATCAAGCCCTAATGCCAACACATAGGTCATACGTCGAATTTACGGGTCTTTCCGGAATTCCCAAGGGATAAAACAGACACTTTTCGTATATCTGAAGAGGTCAACTCAATTAGCTATAAGCATAATTTCTTTTTTTCTAAAGTTTTAATCCCATCTTGGAACAGATTGTAAGAAACAATCACACCACCACTTGTCCTTATATAGTGTGTGTCAAAACAGGATTCCTGCTCCCACCTGGAGCCCCATACAAGCTGCAGGAGTCCCATAACAGAGATCCTGCCTCAGGTTGTATGATATTCTTTCTGTGTGCTGAGACGGACCGACTACCGCAACCAGGATTCAACCTATGTGCTTGGCTCCGGCCGGCACGTGAATGCATCACGTTCACCAAACACTGGCCGTTCGCTACATCAAGGATGCCCATAAATAATAAGAATAACAACAATAATAATAATAATAATAATAATAATAATAATAATAATAGTAATAATAATATGAATAAGAATAAGAATAACAACAACAACAATAATAATAATAATAATAATAATAATAATAATAATAATAATAATAATAATAATAAAAATAATAAAAATAATAATAATAATAATAATAATAATAATAATAATAAATTGGAAGCAGTAAGGAGTCTTTATATAGAGAAAGCTGTGTGTACGAGAAGGGAGCGAGGAGGAAGACCTGTTCCAAGTAAAGATGGATCTGCGTCAGGGATGCGAGATGTCACCACGGCTGTTTAATCTGTCGATGAATAGGATTGTGTGGGAGGTGAATGCGAGGGTCTTGGAGAGGAGATCAGGTCTCCTGTCAGTCAGCGGTGGGCGGTGAGGGTGGGGGCCAAGGGAGTGGGTCAGTTGATGTATGCTGATGACAAAGCGCTGGTGGCAGTTTCGAGTGAGAACCTGCAGAAGCTGGTTTCTCAGTTTACGATAGTGTGTGAAAGGAGAAAGTTGAGAGTAAATGTAAAGAAAAGCAAGGTTTTTAGGCTTAGCAAGAGAGGGAGACGGGGGTTCGAGTATGGGTTTGAACGGAGAGAATCTGGAAGACGTTAAGCTTAGAGACTTGGGAATGGACACGGCAGCGAATGTAACGATGGGAGCTGAAGTGAGACGTTGGGCGAGTGAGGGGGTTACTGTCTTGGGTGCACCGAGGTGTGTGTGTGTGTGTGTGTGTGTGTGTGTGTGTGTGTGTGTGTGGAAAGAATGGTCACTGCCTGCGAGGGTAAAGATGGATATCTTTGATTTCATCATAGTCACGACGGTGTTGAATTGATGCAAGGCATGGGCTCTATATAAGAACGTACAGAAAAGGATCTATGTGTTGGAAATGAAATATCTGAGGACGGTATGAATTGTGAGGAGGGCTGATCGAATACTTAAGGACCATTACGTAGTATTTTTTTCTTTTTTGAGCTGTACTGTGATCAATTACCAAATTCCCTACGAATCTATTCACCGAGTTCTTACTGCGTATTATGAGACTGGGAACTGATGCACACGTAGGTAATACATCAGCAGCAGCGACAATATAGCTGGTAATAATAATGATGATAATGAGAAGAGCATCAGCAAATATGTCAGTCTTGTCAGGAGTGAGCCCTTGTGCCACTTATTACTATGATGAATGTTATTCGAACACGATCCATCTGACGCCTTAATAACAGTAACTAAAGAAGAAAGAAATGTTGGAACTACCATGTGGCATTTATTGGGGAGTTTGTGGCGGTATTCCGCAACTGTCGAGTGACAGTGATTCATTTCTATTTTGTAAGAAATTGAAAAGATGAAAATGCACTACAAATAACACACTATAAAGGAATGCACCGTTGAGATCAAGGAGTTAACACACAAAGAATATCAACAGTGAGTATCAGACGTGATCATCATGGAAGACATAACCACCCAGGACAAAGCAACCTCGTCCTAATATACCATGGCTTCTGAAGTTATGACCAGACATACAATTTAGAAACGTTAGAAAATGTAACATAAACCTCTGAAGGCAATTAAATACAGATAATCTTTTTAACACGCGCATATACATGCAATACATAAAATATATTACTGGTTATAATATATACTGTAGAGTGGCAATCGCTATTCAGCACTCCATGAAGAGAGTGCTATAGTCGACCGCAAGCTTAAGCTGATTCCAAGAAGTTCCTTTTCACCGTTACTTGGCCCACAGACAGACCCACCTTTACCGGTGGTGGCGTAGGAGGCTTCGTCGGTGGACGCCTGCCTCTCCAACATATACACACCTCCAAGAGAACATCTCCCTTCAAATCACCTCTACATCACCTTATATCTCAGGACAGACATTAATGCAGTCAGCGGATGTGAGGATCGCCAAGCTATCAATAATGAAAGAATTCCTCATGTAGATCACGGGTGTGCGGAATGCACTGACACATCCATCTCACATTGCGTTATAAAGACAGACACGTTCTTCGGTCTGGAAACTAGGGGGTTGTGTGAGATGGTGAGGCAACACGTGGTTCCTGACTCAGACTTGAGACACGTGCGCACGTAGCCCTGATGCCACACGCTGCCCGTGGCCACCTGTCTACTTCCCACCCTTATCACCCAGCCCTCTCAGATGACCACGTCTCTACCTCACCACACCCGTTACATCCACTTGTCAGCAACCACTGCTTCACTTGTGAAAAGACCACGTCGCCACCACACAAAACCCACGATCAACACCACTACTCCACCTCTATGAGAGGACCACGTCTCCCCCACACAAAACCCACTCTCAAACACAACTGCTCCACCTGTGAAAGGACCACGTCTCCGTCACCACAACTCCAACTTTAAGAAGACAACGTCTCCAATACCACTGCCCCAACTATGAGAAGATCACGTCTCCAACACCACTGCTCCAACTCTAAAATCACCTCTCCAACACCACTGCTCCAACTCTGAGAAGATCACGTCCCCAACAACAGCGCGCCACCTATGAGAGAAAAACACGTCTCCAAGACAACTGCTCCACCTCTGAGGAGGCCACGTCTGCACCTCACGAGACCCACTACGATCACCGCTGCTCCACCTCTATAAGGACACGCCTCCACCACACAAGACATGGCACAACCACAACGTCAACATCCACCTGCCATCCACCGTTGCTTCACCTATGACATCATCATCCAGGGAAAGTCAACTTCATCTGTTACATTACCAGACGCAAGAAAAAAACATCGACGTCTTAAAAAAGTTGTCGGACCAGCTATCAAACACCGCATGGAAAACTTATAAACATGTTCATTTCAAAATATTCAGTATCCTTCGTTCTTCGTGAGCTTCCCTCCGTAATGACGTTGTCAACACACCTCCCCTAATTTTACGTCACTGTTTAAGTAGGCATCTCCATGTGTGCGTCATCGTGTGAGTACCCATCTCTATGTGAAGGTCAGGTCCTCGAACTCATCACCAGCCTCCCTCACTCCGCATACCCATCACCATCGACACGGCCATTTCCACGTGTACGTTATCGTTCAAGAGTTCATCTTCACGTAACAATCACCGTCTACGTGTTCTCCTACACGTTCCTGCACCATCCCGTCCCAGGTCCACATGTGCCTCACGGTCAAGGCTTCTGGCCCCGTGTGTGCATCACTGACTACCTGACAGTCTCCAGGTGAACACAACGGTCCCAGTGCCAGCCTCCCTGTATTCGATGATGACCTACAGCCAGTCTACAACTGGACGTACGACACTGTCCCTCCCACCCTCGCAAGTCTACAACTGGACGTACGACACTGTCCCTCCCACCCTCGCCAGTCTGCAACTGGACGTACGACACTGTCCCTCCCACCCTCGCCAGTCTGCAACTGGACATACGACATCGTCCCTCCCACCCTCGCCAGTCGGCAACTGGACGTACGACATCGTCCCTCCCACCCTCGCCAGTCGGCAACTGGACGTACGACATCGTCCCTCCCACCCTCGCCAGTCTGCAACTGGACGTACGATATCGTCCCTCCCACCCTCGCCAGTCGGCAACTGGACGTACAACATCGTCCCTTCCATCCTCGCCAGTCTCCACTCCGCCACCGTCCTCCAACACCGGGTCGGGCCAAGTGTGTCGGAGCGTGGGCAGCGTGCAACACGAGGTGTTCCTGGGCATCGCGATAGTGCCACACTCCATATGATGATCGTCACGGTGATGGTAGTCTTCAAGTGTACACCACATGTACGTTATAGTTACAGTGCCAATCTCCTGACTGTACACTACGAGTACAACAGTCCTCGCGCTCGAGTGCATGTGTACACCACCGTCCTTGTACTCAAGTGCTAGTGTACATGGGTGTGTCAGAGCCTGTCTCAACCAAGGCAACATCTTCATAACTCCCGTCTGCATGAGTACGTCACCGTCCCATTACTGCCAGTCTTCATGTGCAGCCCACAGCACCAGTACCAACCCAGGGCAACCAGTCTCCACTGTCTTGGTACCAGTCTCCATACATAACCACCCCAGTACATTCTGTTTCCACTTTCTTATCAATGTCACTCTACATTCATCAGCCAGTCAGTCTCCACACAACGCCACCCAAGTACAGCCACTCACCACGCGTGTACCATCATCCAGCACTGCCCGTCTCTGGCTCTGGCACAAGCCAGCAGTGCCTACGTCTCTGGCTCTGGCACAAGCCAGCAGTGCCTGCGTCTCTGGCTCTGGCACAAGCCAGCAGTGCCTCCGTCTCTGGCTCTGGCACAAACCAGAAGTGCCTACGCCTTTGGCTCTGGCACAAGCCAGCAGTGCCTACGTCTCTGGCTCTGGCACAAGCCAGCAGTGCCTATGTCTCTGGCTCTGGCACAAGCCAGCAGTGCCTGGGTCTCTGGCTCTGGCACAAGCCAGCAGTGCCTGCGTCTCTGGGCGTGGCACAAGCCAGCAGTGTGTGTCTCTGACTGTGGCTCAAGCCAGCAGTGTGTGTCTCTGACTGTGGCTCAAGCCAGCAGTGCCTGCGTCTCTGGCCGTGGCACGAGCCAGCAGTGTCTGTGTCTCTGACTGTGGCACATGCCAGCAGTGCCTGCGCCCCTGGCTGTGGCACAAGCCAGCAGTGCCTGTATCTCTGGCTGTGGACAAGCCAGCAGTGCCTGTATCTCTGGCTGTCGACAAGCCAGCAGTGCCTGTATCTCTGGCTGTGGACTAGCCAGCAGTGCCTGTATCTCTGGCTGTGGACTAGCCAGCAGTGCCTGTATCTCTGGCTGTGGACTAGCCAGCAGTGCCTGCGCCCCTGGCTGTGGCACAAGCCAGCAGTGCCTGTATCTCTGGCTGTGGACAAGCCAGCAGTGCCTGTATCTCTGGCTGTAGACAAGCCAGCAGTGCCTGTATCTCTGGCTGTGGACTAGCCAGCAGTGCCTGTATCTCTGGCTGTGGCACAAGCCAACAGTGCCAAAACACGAGTGTAAGTTTGCTGCATTTAGGAACTCTCTTACTGAGTGGCGAAAATGGGTTTCAGGAGCTGGGTACACACACTCAGTGGGAGAAGCAAAGGGCGAGAGTATCAGTTGGTACGAAAAGAAGTCTAAATTTCTGTGAAATTAAGTTTTTATCCGATTCGAAAACAGAACTTTAAAAAATATTCCCTTCAAATAAATAATAATCAAAGTGGTTCATCAGGAACTCGGTACAGTACCTGAGTCTACCCCCTATTACCAACACTGCACCTACCAACCATAACAGAACCATGAGCCAGGCGTATACCACAGGCTCCGATGGAACGACTTAAATCTATTCAGTTTAGACAAGAGAAGGTTAAGGGGTGATCTGACACAGAAATTCAGAATTATCAAACGCTTCGATAGATTCGTCTGATTTCACTCGTTACAAACTCGTGAGCAACCGTCTTACCTCGAATGAGGCAAAATACTATTTCTTCGACGAGATCATTAACCTACAATTAGATTGGTTGAAAGCAGTACCATAGATACGCTTAAAAAGAGACATGATAAGTATTTCGCTTCAAATTCAATACTGACATTATTTGCCCCTCCTTAACTACATGAAAAGCATATATGTGTGATGTCTCCATGGTTGTTTAATTTGTTTATGGATGGGGTTGTTAGGGAGGTGAATGCAAGAGTTTTGGAAAGAGGGGCAAGTATGAAGTCTGTTGGGGATGAGAGAGCTTGGGAAGTGAGTCAGTTGTTGTTCGCTGATGATACAGCGCTGGTGGCTGATTCATGTGAGAAACTGCAGAAGCTGGTGACTGAGTTTGGTAAAGTGTGTGAAAGAAGAAAGTTAAGAGTAAATGTGAATAAGAGCAAGGTTATTAGGTACAGTAGGGTTGAGGGTCAAGTCAATTGGGAGGTAAGTTTGAATGGAGAAAAACTGGAGGAAGTACAGTGTTTTAGATATCTGGGAGTGGATCTGGCAGCGGATGGAACCATGGAAGCGGAAGTGGATCATAGGGTGGGGGAGGGGGCGAAAATTCTAGGAGCCTTGAAGAATGTGTGGAAGTCGAGAACATTATCTCGGAAAGCAAAAATGGGTATGTTTGAAGGAATAGTGGTTCCAACAATGTTGTATGGTTGCGAGGCGTGGGCTATGGATAGAGTTGTGCGCAGGAGGATGGATGTGCTGGAAATGAGATGTTTGAGGACAATGTGTGGTGTGAGGTGGTTTGATCGAGTAAGTAACGTAAGGGTAAGAGAGATGTGTGGAAATAAAAAGAGCGTGGTTGAGAGAGCAGAAGAGGGTGTTTTGAAATGGTTTGGGCACATGGAGAGAATGAGTGAGGAAAGATTGACCAAGAGGATATATGTGTCGGAGGTGGAGGGAACGAGGAGATGTGGGAGACCAAATTGGAGGTGGGAAGATGGAGTGAAAAAGATTTTGTGTGATCGGGGCCTGAACATGCAGGAGGGTGAAAGGAGGGCAAGGAATAGAGTGAATTGGATCGATGTGGTATACCGGGGTTGACGGGCTGTCAGTGGATTGAATCAGGGCATGTGAAGCGTCTGGGGTAAACCATGGAAAGCTGTGTTGGTATGTATATTTGCGTGTGTGGACGTATGTATATACATGTGTATGGGGGTGGGTTGGGCCATTTCTTTCGTCTGTTTCCTTGCGCTACCTCGCAAAAGCGGGAGACAGCGACAAAAAAAAAAAAAAATATATATATATATATATATATATATATATATATATATATATATTAAGAATATATGGTGTGGGAGGCAAGTTGTCAGAAGCAGTGAAAAGTTTTTATCGAGGATGTAAGGCATGTGTACGTGTAGGAAGAGAGGAAACTGATTGGTTCTCAGTGAATGTAGGTTTGCGGCAGGGGTGTGTGATGTCTCCATGGTTGTTTAATTTGTTTATGGATGGGGTTGTTAGGGAGGTAAATGCAAGAGTTTTGGAAAGAGGGGCAAGTATGAAGTCTGTTGGGGATGAGAGAGCTTGGGAAGTGAGTCAGTTGTTGTTCGCTGATGATACAGCGCTGGTGGCTGATTCATGTGAGAAACTGCAGAAGCTGGTGACTGAGTTTGGAAAAGTGTGTGGAAGAAGAAAGTTAAGAGTAAATGTGAATAAGAGCAAGGTTATTAGGTACAGTAGGGTTGAGGGTCAAGTCAATTGGGAGGTGAGTTTGAATGGAGAAAAACTGGAGGAAGTGAAGTGTTTTAGATATCTGGGAGTGGATCTGTCAGCGGATGGAACCATGGAAGCGGAAGTGGATCATAGGGTGGGGGAGGGGGCGAAAATTTTGGGAGCCTTGAAAAATGTGTGGAAGTCGAGAACATTATCTCGGAAAGCAAAAATGGGTATGTTTGAAGGAATAGTGGTTCCAACAATGTTGTATGGTTGCGAGGCGTGGGCTATGGATAGAGTTGTGCGCAGGAGGATGGATGTGCTGGAAATGAGATGTTTGAGGACAATGTGTGGTGTGAGGTGGTTTGATCGAGTAAGTAACGTAAGGGTAAGAGAGATGTGTGGAAATAAAAAGAGCGTGGTTGAGAGAGCAGAAGAGGGTGTTTTGAAATGGTTTGGGCACATGGAGAGAATGAGTGAGGAAAGATTGACCAAGAGGATATATGTGTCGGAGGTGGAGGGAACGAGGAGAAGAGGGAGACCAAATTGGAGGTGGAAAGATGGAGTGAAAAAGATTTTGTGTGATCGGGGCCTGAACATGCAGGAGGGTGAAAGGAGGGCAAGGAATAGAGTGAATTGGAGCGATGTGGTATACAGGGGTTGACGTGCTGTCAGTGGATTGAATCAAGGCATGTGAAGCGTCTGGGGTAAACCATGGAAAGCTGTGTAGGTATGTATATTTGCGTGTGTGGACGTGTGTATGTACATGTGTATGGGGGGGGGTTGGGCCATTTCTTTCGTCTGTTTCCTTGCGCTACCTCGCAAACGCGGGAGACAGCGACAAAGTATAAAAAAAAAAAAAAAAATATATATATATATATATATATATATATATATATATTTATATATTATCCCTGGGGATAGGGGAGAAAGAATACTTCCCACGTATTCCCTGCGTGTCGTAGAAGGCGACTAAAAGGGAAGGGATCGGGGGCTGGAAATCCTCCCCCTCTTTTTTTTTTTTTTTTCTCCAAAGGAAGGAACAGAGAAGGGGGCCTGGTGAGGATATTTCCTCAAAGGCCCAGTCCTCAGCTCTTAACGCTACCTCGCTAACGCGGGAAATGGCGAATAGTATGAAAGATATATATATATATATATATATATATATATATATATATATATATATATATATATATATATATACGAATAAAGTGTATATGAACGCGCACCTTCATAGAACATACAAAGCTCCAACAGCCAGGATCGAACCTGGGACCCCTTGTGCAAGATGCAGGCATGCTAACCGCTAGGCTAAGGGACTGTATAATAGGAAACAACTATTCGAAATACTAAGTACTCGAATACCCTTCGTCTCACAATGGTGAGCAACGGGGTCTATCGGTTGTTTCCGAACAGAACACATAGCCAGCTGATAGCGTTTTACCGAACCTGACTGTACAACGCGGAGTTATATGAATACGAATAAAGTGTGTATGAACGCGCACCTTCATAGAACATACAAAGCTCCAACAGCCAGGATCGAACCTGGGACCCCTTGTGCAAGATGCAGGCATGCTAACCGCTAGGCTAAGGGACTGTATAATAGGAAACAACTATTCGAAATACTAAGTACTCGAATACCCTTCGTCACACAATGGTGAGCAACGGGGTCTATCGGTTGTTTCCGAACAGAACACATAGCCAGCTGATAGCGTTTTACCGAACCTGACTGTACAAGGCGGAGTTATATGAATACGAATAAAGTGTATATGAATGCGCATCTTCATAGAACATACAAAGCTCCAACAGCCAGGATCGAACCTGGGATCCCTTGTGCAAGAGGCAGGCATGCTAACCGCTAAGCTAAGGGACTGTATAATAGGAAACAACTATTCGAAATACTAAGTACTCGAATACCCTTCGTCTCACAATGGTGAGCAACGGGGTCTATCGGTTGTTTCCGAACAGAACACATAGCCAGCTGATAGCGTTTTACCGAACCTGACTGTACAACGCGAAGTTATATGAATACGAATAAAGTGTATATGAATGCGCACCTTCATAGAACATACAAAGCTCCAACAGCCAGGATCGAACCTGGGACCCCTTGTGCAAGAGGCAGGCATGCTAACCGCTAGGCTAAGGGACTGTATAATAGGAAACAACTATTCGAAATACTAAGTACTCGAATACCCTTCGTCTCACAATGGTGAGCAACGGGGTCTATCGGTCGATCCTGGCTGTTGGAGCTTTGTATGTTCTATGAAGGTGCGCGTTCATATACACTTTATTCGTATTCATATAACTCCGCCTTGTACAGTCAGGTTCGGTAAAACGCTATCAGCTGGCTATGTGTTCTGTTCGGAAACAACCGATAGACCCCGTTGCTCACCATTGTGAGACGAAGGGTATTCGAGTACTTAGTATTTCGAATAGTTGTTTCCTATTATACAGTCCCTTAGCCTAGCGGTTAGCATGCCTGCCTCTTGCACAAGGGGTCCCAGGTTCGATCCTGGCTGTTGGAGCATTGTATGTTATATATATATATATATATATATATATATATATATATATATATATATATATATATATAGCTTTATTCTTCGTTACTGTGTTCCTAGTCTTCCCACACTGACCTATGACATTTATGTCTCTTCCACTATCACAGAAAGCCTCGAGGGACCAAGTGGTCTGCTGCTGTTTGAATCCCTTTGTAATCCTTAGTAACCCCACCGTCCCAGCAACACCAGTGTATTGTGGGGTTAGAGGGCCAGCCTACGCCTGTATATATCAACGTCCTTGTGCGACCAGTCTCACAGAGCATGTCCCTGTCTTGTCAATACTACAGTTTTCGGAGTATGTCAAAGTACTTATAGCAATCTCAAACTTTCATTCAAAGTTTCCATCTCAACGTTTCCCATCGTGTACAACACCGTCCTCGTACTCGTCCCCTGTCGCCAGCCACCATCCCGACCGGGCACGTTCCCCAGACCAAGCGTCCTGCTGCCCGTCCCTCCCCACCTGCACGTGACCATCATGCACTACCTCTCTCTCTCTCTCCACACACGCATCATCCTCCATATCCCAAATGTTACGCCACGTATGGAGTTTCAGGCAAAGTGTAAGATAAGCCAAGGAGCAGAATGCGGACGCTCGCTTACTGCCTGGCCGGTCTCAGAGCATAAAAGTTAGTGAAAGCTGAACGACTGGAGAAAAAAAATTGTAAATAATAATAATAATAATAATAATAATAATAATAATAATAATAATAATAATGATAATAATAATTCCTCCTCCTATGTACAACCCTTCGGCTTCCTGCCGAAGATCCTCCATGTACGGGATTTTCAATGAACACCACAAGGACTGGTGAGGTTCACTGTGCGCCGAGGCCTTTTGTTCTTCCTTTCACGAGGTTCTGCGACAGATAATGAAACACCCAACACGAGTTCCCCACCTTCACAACTGCTGCTACTACAACACACTCGACCTCTTTATCACCTCGGAACCCTCGCACTGTGAGCATACACTAGTTCTGCCCCTTTCGTGATCCTCCAACTAAAACCATATTTCTATATCTTCTGATTGGTCACCACTCTCTCTCTCTCTCTCTCTCTCTCTCTCTCTCTCTCTCTCTCTCTCTCTCTCTCTCTCTCTCCTCGAAACATCATTTTTCGCACTTTGGGAGAGCTTAGCTGTCATACCTGTGCGGTTTCTTAACTGACTCTCCGAGACGGTTACCATTTCGCTAGCCGGGGTGGCTCACGTCGTGCTGAACGGATGGTGGAGGTTATCTTGGCTGGTTGGGATGGAACCCTACATCTTTCACGAAATCCTTCTCTCTTTCTCTCCCGTATGCCTTAATCATTCCTGCCCTGATCGTTGTGATGCTTTTCGCGTCAGAGTACCGGAACATGAAACCCCTTCCTTCCAGTGAACCCACTCTACCTTCATCTCCGCTTGGAGTCACAGAAAATATGTTTACTTGACTTCTTCTACTACTAATATATCTTTCTGGTCCTTACACCACAACGTCTCTTACAACTTTAGTAATTCAACCTTTCCCACTCTCTTCTGACGTGATCAGTCCCGTGATAAACTATCCAACTGATAAATCCGTTCTTCTGGAACCTTCTCTTCCACTCATTCCATTCTGGATGAGTCTGCTTCGAGACCTCTGTCCCCACCTCCTGCCACTGAGTCTACACCATCTGTATTTTCCTCGAGCACGGTATTCAGAGTAATCTTCCTGCTCCAGGTGAACAAGATTTATGGCCCAGAAGGCATACCTCCTTGTGTCCTCCAGAAGTATGCCTCCAAACTACCTCCGATTCTTGCTCGTCTTTTTGGCCTCAGTCTAAACTTCAAGACATTTCCTCCCTTTGGGAAGCATGCCTACATGCAGCCCAACCCTTAGAAAAGGAGACCACTCAAACCTCTCCAACTGTTCTCACTTCTGCTATATACCTAAGGTCTTGGGAATTCTCCTTAACTCCCACTTTCCAAAACACTCACAGTCTCATTCGCTTCCTTCTGATCTCCAGTACGGACTTCGCAGTGCTTTGTCAACTGATGATCACCCATGTCACTCCCCTCTGCTCCTCTCTCTCTCTCTCTCTCTCTCTCTCTCTCTCTCTCTCTCTCTCTCTCTCTCTCTCTCTCTCTCCCTCCTTCAGGTATTATGTTGAATAGTATGAGACAGGGTGTGGCATAAGTCCTTGCTTCCTAAATTCCCTTTCTCTGCTTACTTTATCATCTGACCATTTCGTTGTAGCAGTCATTGATGAGGCGACTCCCATCTCCCATACCATGAACACTGGTGTTCCCTAAGGGTTCTGTCCTATCGCCTGCTCCCTCTCCTCTCACGATAATTATTTTTTTTTTCTTCTACTTCCAATCCTGTTCACTCATACGCAAAAGAATTTCTTTTCTACCCTTCAACTTAAATACTCGCTCTCTTTCTCGTACTGAACACATTTCCCCTTTTAGTATAGACCTGTGCAGCATCTCAACATGGCGAAGCAGTAACCTCGGTAAATATAATAATGCTAAAAGGTAATTTCTCCCTATATCTTTATATCATCATATTCGTTTCCTTCTGTTTAAATTCAGAATACCGCAATTGGACCCTGTAAAAACAACAACATGTTTAGCATAACCATATCCTCCACTCTCTCTTGAAAACGTCCGCTTCCCAAAAGCTGGGAATACTGCATAGGTGCCAGAATCATTTTCATGAGCAGCTGTATCACATAGTCTGGGGTTAGTTCGCCTTAGCATGGTGTACTGCACTCACATGTGTGAAGTGGTTCTTCCTCCACACCTTCATTAACGATGGCGAAATCAAAAGCCGTCCGTCTTTTTAATTCCTCTGTGGTCGCCTCTCTTCAACCATCTCTCTCTCTACGCCGCAATGTTGACTCTCTCTCTCTCTCTCTCTCTCTCTCTCTCTCTCTCTCTCTCTCTCTCTCTCTCTCTCCTACATGTACTATTTTGGCCACTGTTGTAGTGAGCTCGGCATACATCCCCGCCCCCAAGGCTTGATACCGAGCCATGAGTCTGGCAGCAGGTTTCCCCACAGTGTGTGTGTGTGTGAGTTCGGACACTCAAGAACTGACCATTCTCACACCTTCCTCCTTCCCTCGAACAGAGAAGCAGTCAAATCCTCATCTTCCTTCCTTCTTTCCCTTTTCCTCTTGCCTTCCTAACTCTAATAATCACGTCTAAAAACACTTGAAAAAAAAAACCATTAATATAATCTCTAAATTCTTTTCCTTATTTTTTTCCTTGCCCCAAGATTGCATCTGATTCGGGCCCGTTTTGTCTGTGCCATGTCGGACACTATCAAAAATATATAGAAAATATCTATAAAAGTAATAATATCAAAATAAGGTAATAAATGATACTGCTACTACTACTACTACTACTACTACTACTACTACTACTACTAATAATAATAATAATAATAATAATAATAATAATAATAATAATAACAATAATAATAATAATAATAACAATAAGAACACAACAACAACAGCAACAAAAGATAATTCAGAAAATAATTCATACACGACCGGCAGATAAAAACAGGATAATTCACCAGGTGGCGTGAGCGGAAGTGGTGCAAGCCTCTGACCCCAGCACCAGCTGCCATCAGTCAAACAAAGGTACAATGATTACCGGGCAAACGCAACAGCTGGTCCTGACATTTCTTGTGCACAGGGGATACCATGAGAACCCCGTCCACTGCCGTAGCGTTACAGTCGCTGTCTGAATTCATAATTCTTTCCATGAGACTAAATACTGACTTTAGCCTACAAACATCGAGGCGTTTAAGGTGAACAGTACATTTGGGGACAGTGTGAGTAGGCTGTAAATAAGGCCACTGAGACCGAATCTAGTGTATGGGCCGATGCTACGCGGCACAAGCCCATATAGCGTTAAAGATACTGTACGGAGAGCAGCAATACAGTCCTCACTCGACGTACATCCCTTAAAAAGAACATTTCCCTGAGTGTTACGTTAACTGTGCCACGATGAACTCGGCAAGCACAACGGTACGACCCCTGCGTATGATGGCCTGACCTCTGACCCAACCCATTTATGAGTCAGGGGCCTAACGCCACTGACTTCTCCATCCGAAGGGTCGTACCGTCGTGTTCACTGGTCGTACTGTCGTGCTCGGGGAAGCACACTTCCATGTTTACCTCATCACCACATCCTGCACCCACAGTAATCCTTTGTCCCAGACACTTAACTCTCTCGAAAGTATGTAAGGACACACGGGCCTCGAACTCAGCTCACCTTAAGAACCTGACGTCACATTTCTTTTTGAGAAATTGTCGTGCAAATGGTCATGTGTCAGAGACAAGTATCTCAAAGCATTACTTTGACGACTTTATGAAGGAGTAATGACACCTAAATCATAACGTTCCCAACCAATCAGAAAAAAAAGGCAGGATGATATATGCTTAAAACCTCTTCACTCACACTGCAGCATAATAAATCAGTCAACTACAAACGAAATGCTTATAAAACGTCTGTGTTGCAAACTTGGATGGACAAAATCTTTGGAGGCAGTCACGAGAGAAAATGGAGGTTGGGCGCGGACCGAGTACAGCTCCCCCGCACGAGAGAACATAACACCCAACATTTAACAATATAATGCGCTACTTTAACAAGACAGTAAAAAGATGTGTGCCGTTATGACAGTCAACCCCTTGAGCACAAATGGTATGATCCCTGAGCACGAAGGCACGACCCTTGGGCATGATGATGGCCCGGCATTTTCGAGACCTTCACGTTCAGGTCAAAGGCCAGGCAGGCCATCCTGCCCTCGGATCGTAGCGCGGGGCTCGGGTTAACAAGGCGGTCAAGAGAAGTGCGGCATTGTGAGTGTTGAGGCAATGAGATGGATGTCAGCGGCAGCAGACACGCACGGAGGACGCTCGTGATAATATCAAAATGAATAAAAACGAGTTGAAATTCCTCTTATCTCAGCCCTGCGTGAAGGCTTTGCGGCGCTCTGTCGAGCTGAACCATAACTCGAGCCAAGTGATGGATGGTACAAGATGATGCACATTCAAGAGACCAGTAGTCCACAGGCAAACCCATACAGGCGACGGATCATTGGTATTTTCTTCGTCCTTGCAACTCGGTGATGTAAAATACTTCAAATAAAATAGTATAACAGGGCGACAGAAGCACACAGCCTCGCATGTACAACTGCCATATTCTCTCTCTCACCAAAATGGCTCACAAAACTGATCTTTACGAAACTTTTTTTCTTTCAAGTGACCATTCCAGTCGTTATCTACTTTTTCTTTTTTAAGACTGGCTCCTCATGTCATGGACAAAAGCCCATTAATAATCAAATCATTATTTTTTCCCCCTTGTGTCCATTCCTGCCTTCATACATTCCAGCTAACACTTGTACCACCACAAGCGGCGTCATTTCTGTATCTCAAGAGGTTGATGCTCCCCAGCCTCCAGTCTCGAGGTTTCCCACCAAACATCGAGCCTGACACGGGCCGTCTTCAGGCACGCCTCCCCTCCACATCTGCCGCACGTCCTCACAAATCCATCCGCTTCATCAAGCTACAGTGTACGCGGCTTCATAATCCTTCACTCACTACAACACCAACACGTCCCCATCATCCATATACCATCACTCCTACGTCCACTACAATAAGATTAACACTCCCTTGCACCCATATACTATTCCTACACCCATGACAACAACAATAACAACATTCCCCATCACCCATGCACCATTCCTAGAGTCAGATCAACATCAACACTCTCCCATCACCCATACACCATTCCTACACTCACTACCTCATCAACACTCCCCCATCACCCACACACCATTAAAACCCCTTCCTCTCGAACGTCATGCCCTATACCCTTCATCACAGACCCACAGCACGTGGTTCCTACATCTTATAACCTCAAGCTTCTCCAACGTACAGTACATGAACAAGCGTCATGACCTTCAACTGGAGACTTGGTCTCTCCTGGTGCCCATGGTAAGCGCGGGCTTATATAAGGTACAGTATCAGCCGGCTAACTCGTGTACTGGGGCTGTACGGGGCAATCCTTTGTCAACACAAGGCCCAGCAAGGCGAGTAGACAAAGCGAAGATATAACTAGATGTTGAATGTGTAACATATACATAAACATTTATCATATAGTCATCCCAACGAACCAATCTATGATACAGTCATACACCAGGATGATCGACACATATCATATCCGTACGACTGGATCATATAACAGGATGATTAAATAATACAGTATATCCTCTGCACACATCTTGCCACGCAACAACAGGTGAAGTGAGAAGTCATTACCACACAAAGCATCAGCAAACCCAATAAATACAACCAAACACCAAACAGTTGAGGATGATTCATCTCAACAACCCATCAATACAACAAATTATAAGACTGCTCCTACTAGCTGACACATCATACGTAAAACCCATAAAAGCACTTAACCCAACAGATGTACCAATATAAATCGATCAGCACCAATCAGGCAACGAAAAATCGTAAAATGCAACCTATTCAGTCAAACAAGTCAACTATACAACTCATACAACAGGACGATGTCTCTAGACATACAGTCATACAATTTAACGAACCATCACACACCACAACCATAACGCGTCCGAACGACCTAATAAAACACAAAAAAACATTAGAAAAAAAAAAGATGATAATGTATTTCACCAAAACAAACCGAAGGTACGAACACTAAAAATAATACAATATGATGTAGTTATACAACAACAACAACAACAACAACTGTCAAGGTATACCATGAACGAGAGAGAGAGAGACAGACTGATGGTTGATACCAGCAATGAAGGAGGCCAGGGGGAGCAAGCACCAGCTGACTCAGGCACACAAGTGGAAACTTACCATCCCGTTATCGGCCGCATACCCAGGCGAATACACGGCTTTATCTGTAACGATAAGATGAAAAAACATATTAATATGAGTCTCGAGAAACATGGCAAGCCTACCAACAACAACATCAACAACAACGACAACAACAACAACAATAATAATAATAATAATAATAATAATAATAATAATAATAACAATTACAACAACAATAATAATAATAATAGTAATAATAATAATAGTAATAATAATAATAATAATAATAATAATAATAATAATAACAACAACAACAACAACAACAACAATAATAATAATAATAATAATAATAATAATAATAATAATAATAACAATAACAACAATAATAATAATAATAGTAATAATAATAATAATAATAATAATAATAATAATAATAATAATATTATATTATTTTTATTATACTTTGTCGCTGTCTCCCGCGTTTGCGAGGTAGCGCAAGGAAACAGACGAAAGAAATGGCCCAACCCCCCCCCCCATACACATGTATATACATACGTCCACACACGCAAATATACATACCTACACAGCTTTCCATGGTTTACCCCAGACGCTTCACATGCCCTGCTTCAATCCACTGACAGCACGTCAACCCCGGTATACCACATCGCTCCAATTCACTCTATTCCTTGCCCTCCTTTCACCCTCCTGCATGTTCAGGCCCCGATCACACAAAATCTTTTTCACTCCATCTTTCCACCTCCAATTTGGTCTCCCTCTTCTCCTTGTTCCCTCCACCTCCGACACATATATCCTCTTGGTCAATCTTTCCTCACTCATCCTCTCCATGTGCCCAAACCACTTCAAAACACCCTCTTCTGCTCTCTCAACCACGCTCTTTTTATTTCCACACATCTCTCTTACCCTTACGTTACTCACTCGATCAAACCACCTCACACCACACATTGTCCTCAAACATCTCATTTCCAGCACATCCATCCTCCTGCGCACAACTCTATCCATAGCCCACGCCTCGCAACCATACAACATTGTTGGAACCACTATTCCTTCAAACAAATCCATTTTTGCTTTCCGAGATAATGTTCTCGACTTCCACACATTCTTCAAGGCCCCCAGGATTTTCGCCCCCTCCCCCACCCTATGATCCACTTCCGCTTCCATGGTTCCATCCGCTGCCAGATCCACTCTCAGATATCTAAAACACTTCACTTCCTCCAGTTTTTCTCCATTCAAACTCACCTCCCAATTGGCTTGACCCTCAACCCTACTGTACCTAATAACCTTGCTCTTATTCACATTTACTCTTAACTTTCTTCTTCCACACACTTTTCCAAACTCAGTCACCAGCTTCTGCAGTTTCTCACATGAATCAGCCACCAGCGCTGTATCATCAGCGAACAACAACTGACTCACTTCCCAAGCTCTCTCATCCCCAACAGACTTCATACTTGCCCCTCTTTCCAAAACTCTTGCATTTACCTCCCTAACAACCCCATCCATAAACAAATTAAACAACCATGGAGACATCACACACCCCTGCCGCAAACCTACATTCACTGAGAACCAATCACTTTCCTCTCTTCCTACACGTACACATGCCTTACATCCTCGATAAAAACTTTTCACTGCTTCTAACAACTTTCCTCCCACACCATATATTCTTAATACCTTCCACAGAGCATCTCTATCAACTCTATCATATGCCTTCTCCAGATCCATAAATGCTACATACAAATCCATTTGCTTTTCTAAGTATTTCTCACATACATTCTTCAAAGCAAACACCTAATAATATAATAATATAATGATAATATGGTTATTTCTAATGCTTTTTTTTACACCTGTTCGCTGTGTTCCGCCTCAGCGAGGTAGTGTCATGACCAGATCAGCGAGCCTTTCAGGAAAACTTTCCTAAAGCGCTTCCTATATATCTTTTTTTCGAAAAATAGTAATACAGGAAGGGAGGATTTTCAGTTAAGCTCCGCCGTTCTTGATCGCCCTCTACGACACGTAGTAGTAGTAGTAGTAGTAGTAATGGTATTTATAATAATAATAATAATAATAATAATAATAATAATAATAATAATAATAATGACAACAATACTACTATTACTACTACTACTACTACTACTACTACTACTAATAATAATAATAATAATAATACTGATAATAATAATAATAATAATAATAATAATAATAATAATAATAATAATAATAATAATGACAACAATACTACTATTACTACTACTACTACTACTACTAATAATAATAATAATAATAATACTGATAATAATAATAATAATAATAATAATAATAATAATAATAATAATAATAATAATAATAATAATAATACTGATAATAATAATAATAATAATAATAATAATGATAATAATAACAATAATAATAATAATAATAATAATAATAATAATAATAATAATAATAATAATAATAATACGGACAACAACCCAGTTCTTGTTAATTTTCCTACAAAAAACACACCACATAGCTACATCAAATATCCCCCAATATCAAACACTACGGCAACTCAAACCTACGTAACAAAATGTCCCCCACTTACAACACTAGTGCAACACAAAACAGAAAACCAATTGGTACAACGTAGATGAAAACATATACCCGAGCATGAGGAACATGATGGCGTCATGGTGAATATCATCACTAAACACACACTGACGAAGTGAATCATCATTACTAATCACACACTGACGAAGTGAATCATCATTACTAATCACACACTGACGAAGTGAATCATCATTACTAATCACACACTGACGAAGTGAATAATCATTACTAATCACACACTGACGAAGTGAATCATCATTACTAATCACACACTGACGAAGTGAATCATCATTACTAATCACACACTGACGAAGTGAATCATCATTACTAATCACACACTGACGAAGTGAATAATCATTACTAATCACACACTGACGAAGTGAATAATCATTACTAATCACACACTGACGAAGTGAATCATCATTACTAATCACACACTGACGAAGTGAATAATCATTACTAATCACACACTGACGAAGTGAATCATCATTGCTAATCACACACTGACGAAGTGAATATCATTACTAATCACACACTGACGAAGTGAATCATCATTACTAATCACACACTGACGAAGTGAATCA
Source organism: Panulirus ornatus (assembly GCF_036320965.1). Lineage (NCBI taxonomy): Eukaryota > Metazoa > Arthropoda > Malacostraca > Decapoda > Palinuridae > Panulirus > Panulirus ornatus. The sequence continues at coordinate 31,263,578 of NC_092240.1, forward strand.
TCATTGCTAATCACACACTGACGAAGTGAATCATCATTACTAATCACACACTGACGAAGTGAATAATCATTGCTAATCACACACTGACGAAGTGAATCATCATTGCTAATCACACACTGACGAAGTCCTTGCCAAGAATATTTCTAGTGTGATCTTCATCCACTTGAGAGCGTCGATACTGCCCCTAACTACGGCAAATATGATCCTATTAGTACGACCAGATGGCCTTTACCTGGATGATTTAGAGTTAAGGCAAAAAAGCAGACCATTACACTCAAGAGTCGCACAGTCGCGCTCAAGAGTCGTATCGTCGTGCTCAAGAGTCGTATCGTCGTGCTCAAGGGTAGTATCGTCATGCTCAAGGGTCGTATCGTCGTGCTCAAGGGTCGTATCGTCGAGCTCAAGGGTCGTATCGTCGTGCTCAAGGGTCGTATCGTCATGCTCAAGGGTCGTATCGTCGTGCTCAAGAGTCGTATCGTCGTGCTCAAGGGTAGTACCGTCATGCTCAAGGGTCGTATCGTCGTGCTCAAGGGTCGTATCGTCATGCTCAAGAGTCGTATCGTCGTGCTCAAGAGTCGTATCGTCGTGCTCAAGGGTAGTATCGTCATGCTCAAGGGTCGTATCGTCGTGCTCAAGGGTCGTATCGTCGAGCTCAAGGGTCGTATCGTCGTGCTCAAGGGTCGTATCGTCATGCTCAAGGGTCGTATCGTCGTGCTCAAGAGTCGTATCGTCGTGCTCAAGGGTAGTACCGTCATGCTCAAGGGTCGTATCGTCGTGCTCAAGGGTAGTACCGTCATGCTCAAGGGTCGTATAGTCGTGCTCAAGGGTCGTATCGTCGTGCTCAAGGGTCGTATCGTCGTGCTCAAGAGTCGTATCGTCGAGCTCAAGGGTAGTACCGTCATGCTCAAAGGTCGTATCGTCGTGCTCAAGGGTTGTATCGTCGTGCTCAAGGGTCGTATCGTCGAGCTCAAGGGTCGTATCGTCGTGCTCAAGGGTCGTATCGTCGTGCTCAAGGGTCGTATCGTCGTGCTCAAGGGGTTAAGCAGATATATCAAGCATATAAACCAGGGTGCAGAGGGCGGGTCATAGGGCAGTGCCCTGCACGAGTGTGTTCGGTAAAGTTCAAGTAAGGTAGTGATGAACCAGCAGAGGATGGATACGAAGCCTGAAATAAGATTGAAAGTCAAGGAAAGGAGTTATAAAAGTGGTTATAAACCCTAGGATGGGGTTGTAAGCCAGAAAAAAAAAAGGGTAGGCAGCCTAAGAAAGGGTTGTAAGCGGGGGATAAACGGGGTAGCAAGACTGAAAGGGGTAAGTAAGCCTACAGAAGAGGGGCAAGGGATCAGGACACGAAATGGCAGCGAGCTAGTGGAAGAGGCGCTGGAGGGATAGATGTTATCCAAAGAGAAGATTAATCAAGGTGGCTAGAAGAGAAGAGAAGCAGGCGAAGGAGAGAAAGTAAATATACCAGAAAAGACGGGGTGTTCTAGTGAGCCAAGGGTGATGAATGGGGATGGCGTGGTAAGCCAAGGGAGTGAGGGAGGTGAGGTAACAACACTGGAGGGAGGAATAAACATTACGAGCGGGTGGCAGCCAGGGGGTAAGGGATTCTAAGCTACGGAGCACCAGTACACCATGACGGGGAGGAAGGTCGGTCAACGACGGGGTGTGTATAGAGATGTGGGTGGGTGGGGGGCTGTGGACCAAGGAAGGATGGCACACCCACCACAGGTAGCCAGACGAAGGCAGCAAGTAAGCGAGTGGAGAAGCACATGTGGGAGATGGTAAGCCAGGCACAAGTGGTCTCCAGGGTGAAGGGAGAGAAAGTCAGGGAGGGCTAGGCAGGGAGGGTGGTTAGTAAGCCACGGAGGGATATCCTAACAGATCTGGGAGTAAGCCAAGGGAGGGGTAGTAAACCACAGAGGAGGTGGGGAGAGTTAAGGCCGCCCTCCCCCTCCTCATGTTGGGTGGTTGAGGGTGGGGAATAAGGAAGCGATGGCCAGAAGGTAACGTGGAGAAACGGAAGATTGTTTTACAATGTAGAGATTTATGATGTAAGTCTACTAAAGTATGTGGATTGGCAGATGAATAATTTTAGTGCCTTACCTAAATAACCCCTTTACACACTGTGTGTGTGTGTGTGTGTGTGTGTGTGTGTGTGTGTGTGTGTGTGTGTGTGTGTGTGCGCGCGCGCGCGCGCGCAGTATTGTTTGCTGGTTCTGGAAGGAAATTATCTGAACAAAGAACTGTTCATCGCATATATCTGTGGATGACTGGAGCCTCTCTCAGACCTGATTCAGGTATCAAGATGCTGAGAACGTCTAACATTTTGTGTTTCCTTGGTATGAGGAGAGGCAAGTCTCCCATCCCGTCTTCAGGCCTAAGGGCCACCAAGTTAATAATGAATTAGCTCATCCCGAGCGCTGGAATGTCGTAAATCTTCAACACGCTATATAAATAGTGTCGAGGAGGCCGGTGGAACACAAGGAGGAGGTTCAATCACAAGGACGTACCGGGAAGCAGCAAGGTTCTGCGGTGTGCCACCCTCAAGTAACACATGAAAGAAGTTCCAAAAAATTTTTTTCAACAGAAAAGCAAAAACATCTTCAGCCCGATGCCACCGGACTCATGGGCTAAGTAAGCGTACTGTAAGGGTTAGTTAGTCGTACTCAAGAAGTCGATGACACTTTTAATCCCCCTGACATCGTACTTGAGGGTAAGCGCACTTCAAGGGTTAAGTAGTCGTAATCCAAGATTTAAGACATTTTTTGCCCCTTAACATCGTACTTAAGCGGTGAGTACGTGCCCTACAAGGGTTATGTAGTCGTGTTCAAGGAGCTGAAGACTTGAACTACATCGCCACGCCATACAGACAATAAAACACAAGCAAACACTTCACGAAACCAAAGGACTCCAGGCGTCCGCGTAGGAACACATCCGTTACCGGGACGCGCCCGAGTTTGTCTGCTTTCTACCCAGGTACAAAGCGGCGCACAATTAACGTCGGCCAGATACACAAAATTTATCAGACTTCCCAAAGTTACGAGATAATCCTTCAGCATGAAATGAGGGCAACAAAGGCGCCGCATCTGGATCTGCGAACCAGCATTTCCTCCTACAACCCACTGGCCCGACCCCCCCCCCCCCCCCTCGCTGCACATCCAACAGGTTCTAAATAAACCACATCTAATCCATACAAATTTAGGAATCATTATCTTGAGACTGACCACATCTTCTGTTACCTTCATCAGTATCCAAAGATCTACGAGAATCTACAACCAGTAAGGTTTCTACAAACACCAAGTTTCTATACATGTCCATGAAATTTTCCTCACACCAAATCCGACATCTAAAAATGGAAATAAACAAGTTACTTGGCTATATTTCTCAAAGGAAAAGATTCTTACTGGAGTGTACGCCTCACCTGCTTCAGTGAAGGTACTAAAATATCAATGTAGAGCGAGAACCACCCAGCGCCTTCCTCTATCTTGAACCTTGGGAACATTTCTGACCATTCTAATAACAATCTACGAAGCCTCATAAAGAAAACAGGGTTCGTAGATTTTCAAGATGGCCAATATAGAACCATACTCGGGGTTTCGATTACGTTCAATATCACGTGATGTTCCTGTACAAAGACACAGTCACCCAGAGTTTGATGACGGTGATCATGCCGGGTCGTTTGCATGAACCTGATGGCCCTTGACACAAGGAAAATTAACAACGATGAGAAAAATGGTATAGGCCATGTTATTGAAGAAGCAAAGTCAATAAACATTTTGCATTCTAGCAGTAATCCGCAGTCGAAAAGGAAAGACAATGTATTCTTGAAAAGGCAGAGAGAAAACCTTTCCCCCTTCCCCCATCCTTAGCCTAAGGGGAACAAACAGCGGGAGGGAATGTGTGAGGGAAAAAAGAACATGAAGAGACCCGACAGACAAGAAGATCGGTGGCAGTAAAGAATAATCATAAGTGAACAGAGCAGACACAACGCAATTATACAGGCTAGGATATATAACCATAAACTGCTTCAAATGTACATCTATTCCCAGCGGTCAACTTCATGGTTATCACTTGTTTGATATGCCAAGATACAGACCATTTTATCGGTAAAGATAAAAGCTCCAGTAACATTAAATTAAACCAAAAATGCAAACAACGAAGGAAATGTCTTTCAGGGTGAGTTCAACAGATAATGAATATGCACTCCTTCAGTCACATAAAAATGGCGTTGGAAAAATCCCAAACACATAGAGGGAGAATGTTGTCCGGTCAGTTACCCTCCTCTACTGAGTGTGGGACTACAATGTCGACATCACTGCCACCACACTCATCACTGCCACCATACTGAGTGTGATGGAGGAGACACTGAAGGGAACAGAAACGAGGACGCAGATGAAGACACCTTATGGAAAAGGTACTCTTGGAAGTGACACGGTGGGAAGTGAGCAGTCAGTCAACACGAACACTGGCCCAGCTCTGGGAAGATCAGAAGCGTTCCTGTCGTGTGATAAACATATACGAATGAGAGAAAAAATATAAAAGACCCAGACAAGAACGAGCAAGTGGGGATAAAGCCTCGCCGAACTTCTGAGGAAAGTACAGAGTTCATTCCGCACAGGAAACAAAAGAACATATATCAAAGGAACATAAACCATTAACTCAAAGGAAAAATCATACGAGACCCAGGGGAGTTATCAGTGAATTATGTGGAAAAATAATATTCGTATGCAAAACGCATATCAAGGCCCACAAGTTCCACTGGTCCATTAAAACAGAAGAGAGCATACACACGGATGAGTGCCATGAGTGACATACTAAAAAGACAACACGAGTCTGATTTCATTGTACCAAAACTCGCCTTCAAGATAAACGACACAACTGACTCCCTTCTCACCGGCAATACTACCAACAGCTCTCGTCACCGCACCACAAGACATCGAGAGGACCATCGAGCACATACTTATCCCCTCTATTCCAGAACCAGACTCTTGGAACTCTAGTCTTTGTACAGAAAAGCAGAACACCAAAAACACTTTAAAAAAAAAAAAAAGGGCAATAGACAACCTCTGAAAAGAAAGTCTGGACACTGCCATGGTCTCCAAAAGCCTGAAACGCACTGACATCGTCCCACTCCACAAAGGAAGAATCAAAGCGATCTCAAAATACTTCATTGGCACTGACACTATACATTGGCAACATTTTCTAGAGAATTAAGATGCAGACTGACTGACTTGATGGATTGGATTGGATTATGAAATTTAGGCTTATAAGCCAAGCACTGGAGCTTCTAAGGCTATTATATATATATATATATATATATATATATATATATATATATATATATATATATATATATATATATATATATATATATATATATGGCGTTCTAGCTACGTCTCTTCGTTGTATATCAACAGACTGTTATATTTCCCTCTTGTCTCCCCTGATGATGTGATTATTACACGAAAGTGCACTTGGGAACTTATCGTGTTTCATTTTCCACGTGGACTCATAGGACTATATATATATATATATATATATATATATATATATATATATATATATATATATATATATATATATATATATATATGAATTAATAGAAAGTTAAAATCTATAAAATTTATTTGCTTTAAAAATCCCATTAACCTGTCAATATGACAGTCGTCGCCTAGCAATTCATTAATGGACCTGCCATGTAATTAATTTGTTCTCCGCTCTCGATTAAAAAGAACATACTCTATTAACAAGTGTTTTATTGTCAAATCAGATGGGCAGTTGTGACAACGGGGAACCTGTCTTTCTTCACCCCTTGGCTTCAAGTAGCTCTGGGTGAGATGAGTGCGTCCAATTCAGAGCCTAGCCATGATGGCACTGGCTCTTCGATTTAGGTAATTCCCATCTTTTAATCACTGGTAGCATACCTTTAAGCTTTTGATTACTTGTTAAATTACTGACTGACTTTATGGATTCATGCAACTTAAATTACTCTGGAATACATGGTTTCACGGCTGGAAAATCACGCCTCTCTTAGTTGCATCACCACTATGAAAACAAACCAAATGTTGACGTGCTATATAGAAATTCTGCAAACGCTTGACATGACCACGGTGCCATTGCAAAAAAAAAAAAAATGGAATATGGACAATTAACTTTTAAAGTACCGATCAAAAGACGTTGTTGCATATGAAGGTATACCCCTGGCCGCCATGGTAAAAAAAGCTTATATCCTCTCTCTTCTTTGACCACATCTCTCACACTGACGCAAATACGAGTCACAGTTTCACATAATCTTTAGTTGATGATGAGCTTAAGAATGAGAATGTCATCAGCGGAAGACACCGAGAAACTACAAGAGGACATAAAGTCTTCACCTGGGCGACCGGAATCAATGGTAGTGCAAGTTCCAACTCCTCCAGTTTGTGGAGAGTGAAGAGGCAAAACAGTACAGGTTATCGGAAAACAGACACCATCATATCATAGCCGGACAATGTGAAAGTCCTCGGAATAATAACGTCTATAAGACCTTACCTTCAGCAAACACAAAAGGGCAACAGTTGCGCAACGTCTTGAAAAAAGAAAAAAAAAAAAAACAGGATGAATTTTACGGACCCACAAGAGATGGTAAGATAAAACCAATCATGACGCTCTTCTAGGCACTATACACGCTCAACAACACACCACTGTTGTGTGTCAACATCACATTTTAGGGCAGGAGTATTTAGAAAGTCAATGTACAATGATATTTCACGGCCACAATGACTGTAAATGACTGAACAACAGGGAACAACTACAATCACTACGGTGTGCTTGCTGGAACGCAGATGATGAAGGCATATCAAACTTTACGCTTGGAAGATCCTGGAAAGTACATTTCTCAACAGTTCCCTGCTGGCAAGACAGGCATGGAGGACTCTGCAATACATTACCACTGAATAAAGTGAAATAAGCCCAAGAGAAGACACCTTAAAAATGTAAGGCCCAAGACTTTTTAATACAATGCCTGCAGCAAGCAAAAATACTGCAGTTTATACACTGGATAAATCTAAGGACTTGGATGAGTATTCACACTGTACCAGACCAGCAGGCTGTGGTGGGTGCGTAGGCCAGAGAGACGCGGCCTCAAGCAACTTGGTCGACCTACGGCCTTATTCAAAAAGGCTAGATTCCTCCTAGGCTGTGGTGTGTGTGTGTGTGTGTGTGTGTGTGTGTGTGTGTGTGTGTGTGTGTGTGTGTGTGTGTGTGAGTGTGTATGACCTGGGAAGACAACGCAAGGTATACTACGGTATTTATGCAACATCTGACAATACCAGTTCCTTATGGAGGTGGATACGATAATGTAATCCTCAAAGCTATGTAGAATTTGTTTTCAAATCCATATCATCTCGAAATTTCGCTACGTTTCAGAGATGAATTCATTTTGCCTCTCTATGTCTTGCAGGTGTTATCCGTCGAATCTTTCATTTTCTATCTACATCATCATCACCAACTGGACAAGCAAGCTACAGGCTTAGTTTTATACCAAAAACAAACGTATTTGCTGTAGAGGTACACTAAATATATTCCATCTCTTCCCCAGTGACGACAACTAACCCATCCTAATAGCACAGTGGACCACCTGACTTCTCTTACCGTGATATCACTGAAGACAGGTTGAAGTCAGTCAACATCTAAGCCTTTCAAAGTATTGGTTAAGAGACTGCGTATTCTTAACAGAAATAAAATCCTTTAAAACTTTAAAAAAAAAGGCAAAGAAAATAACAAAAACATCTAATCTTCAATTTGAGCCTTGACACCATGTAACATGGTAAGGTCGGGGTCAACACCAAGGAATAACAAAACCCCTTTACATGGGATACCTACAGTGACATCCTGGGGTCAGAGAATCTCCGGTCTTGCCTGGCTCTGTTGCTCACGAGAAGGGGGAAGCTCAGGCAGTAGCAGTACTGGCCACCCCCAAGAGCCTGACCTTTTCCATTAATTTCACCAACTTTCGCGGTAATTCTAGTAACCTTTCGTCTGTTGAACAACCTTCTGCCTTGCACCTCTCCTAGTATCTCATCTCGTGAGGGAGACCCAACCATCTAATGATGTTTTCATTGATTCCTTTTTAAGTCTCCTACAATATCATATTCATGATTTAACGCCACCTAAAGAGTCTGTGTTTATTCTAACATCAAGACTTGTCCAACATCTGATCTTAGTGACCTTAACCACCCAGGGTAAAGGTCAATATATACAGACCACCCACAAATAATTCCCGTGCTAAAGAAAAAAAAATGTAAATAAACTTTCTGGGCATGTGTGTTTGAGAGAGAGAGAGAGAGAGAGAGAGAGAGAGAGAGAGAGAGAGAGAGAGAGAGAGAGAGAGAGAGAGAGAGAGAGAGAGAGAGAGAGAGTGAACCACATACTTCAAGATGAACTGGTAACTGGTCCCCTCCCGTCATGTGGTCCAGGGAAGGCAGATCACCACCTACGTACGGCCACGGTGGTCAGACGTGTGTGTCATTACAAGATCCCCACACGTCACATGCCGACGTCACAATGCCGACGTCACATGCTAACGTCACATGCCGACATCACGATGCCTCTCTGACTCGGGAAAACCTCACCACCCGCAGAGCATGGGCGCTGGCCACACACACAGACACTCAAATTAGGCAGGTAATTACGACAATACTAATACCGGTAATTAAACATTATGGTGGGTCATTTTTAGTAAGCGGGCAACGTCAGGGAGGACACAGCGCGGCATTAATCACATCACACAAGCAGAGCCACCGGTGGCCCCGCGTCACATGCAAGACCCAGGGTACATCATGATCACATTTTGATTAACGCACAGAAGCCACCTCACCAGAAAACACGGGACTTTACCCATGTACGTCAAGTGTCACTCCTTCTCTAAAAGTTTAGGTACAGCTGTTCATTACCTACTACATGGCCTTCTCTTCATCCGACATTAACTGCTGCCCTCCTTTAACGAACAGTACATATTCTTCTAGACATATCAGTCACAGTAATTCACACAATTCGAAATTCCATTGAATGAGAATGGGAGAAGGTTTATCGCTTGGGTCGTACGAGGGCACGCCCCCATGAGCATAATGGTACCACCATGGCGTGACCCCTGACCTGATCCTTAAGGGTAGCGTCAATGGCCAGGTCATCACACCCAAGCGTCATACCCTCCTCCTCAAGTACTTGGAAGCAAACAAGGAAGGGAAGGCTTCTTAATTTTCCTGCACTGAATTCAACCCAGCTTTAGACTCTCCTGCGACATGAAGGACCTACTCTGCACTATAAAATTTGGCTGTATCCATTGTACACTGGATGTAGCTTTAATACTGGCAAACAAAAAAGATTTTGTATAAATCACGGCAAAATAACGCGGCTCAATTTTGCCTATTTTCTATCATGCTGCCATCTCAGAACTACATGTATATTACAAAACATTAAACTAATTCATTCTCTCTCTCTCTCTCTCTCTCTCTCTCTCTCTCTCTGTATATATATTATTTTATTATTATTTTGCTTTGTCGCTGTCTCCCGCGTTTGCGAGGTAGCGCAAGGAAACAGACGAAAGAAATGGCCCAACCCACCCCCATACACAATGTACACACACACACGCCCACACACGCAAATATACATATCTATACATCTAAATGTACACATATATATACACACACAGACACATACATATATACCCATGCACACAATTCACAGTCTGCCCCTATTCATTCCCATCGCCATCTCGCCACACATGGAAAACCATCCCCCTCCCCCCTCATGTGTGCGAGGTAGCACTAGGAAAAGACAACATAGGCCCCATTCGTTCACACTCAGTCTCCAGCTGTCATGCAATAATGCCCGAAACCACAGCTCCCTTTCCACATCCAGGCCCCACACAACTTTCCATGGTTTACCCCAGACGCTTCACATGCCCTGATTCAATCCACTGACAGCACGTCAACCCAGGCATACCACATCGATCCAATTCACTCTATTCCTTGCCCGCCTTTCACCCTCCTGCATGTTCAGGCCCCGATCACACAAAATCTTTTTCACTCCATCTTTCCACCTCCAATTTGGTCTCCCACTTCTCGTTCCCTCCACCTCCGACACATATATCCTCTTGGTCAATCTTTCCTCACTCATTCTCTCCATGTGCCCAAACCATTTCAAAACACCCTCTTCTGCTCTCTCAACCACGCTCTTTTTATTTCCACACATCTCTCTTACCCTTACATTACTTACTCAATCAAACCAACTCACACCACACATTGTCCTCAAACATCTCATTTCCAGCACATCCACCCTCCTGCGCACAACTCTATCCATAGCCCACGCCTCGCAACCATACAACATTGTTGGAACCACTATTCCTTCAAACATACCCATTTTTGCTTTCCGAGATAATGTTCTCGACTTCCACACATTCTTCAAGGCTCCCAGGATTTTCGCCCCCTCCCCCACCCTATGATTCACTTCCGCTTCCATGGTTCCATCCGCTGCCAGATCCACTCCCAGATATCTAAAACACTTTACTTCCACCAGTTTTTCTCCATTCAAACTTACCTCCCAATTGACTTGACCCTCAACCCTACTGTACCTAATAACCTTGCTCTTATTCACATTTACTCTTAACTTTCTTCTTTCACACACTTTACCAAACTCAGTCACCAGCTTCTGCAGTTTCTCACATGAATCAGCCACCAGCGCTGTATCATCAGCGAACAACAACTGACTCACTTCCCAAGCTCTCTCATCCACAACAGACTTCATACTTGCCCCTCTTTCCAAAACTCTTGCATTCACCTCCCTAACAACCCCATCCATAAACAAATTAAACAACCATGGAGACATCACACACCCCTGCCGCAAACCTACATTCACTGAGAACCAATCACTTTCCTCTCTTCCTACACGGACACATGCCTTACATCCTCGATAAAAACTTTTCACTGCTTCTAACAACTTTCCTCCCACACCATATATTCTTAATACCTTCCACAGAGCATCTCTATCAACTCTTATCATATGCCTTCTCCAGATCCATAAATGCTACATACAAATCCATTTGCTTTTCTAAGTATTTCTCACATACATTCTTCAAAGCAAACACCTGATCCACACATCCTCTACCACTTCTGAAACCACACTGCTCTTGCGGAAGACGAAAGCCGGCAAGGCAGCAGGTTTGGATGGTATTGCAGTGGAATTTATTAAAAAAGGGGGTGACTGTATTGTTGACTGGTTGGTAAGGTTATTTAATGTATGTATGACTCATGGTGAGGTGCCTGAGGATTGGCGGAATGCGTGCATAGTGCCATTGTACAAAGGCAAAGGGGATAAGAGTGAGTGCTCAAATTACAGAGGTATAAGTTTGTTGAGTATTCCTGGTAAATTATATGGGAGGGTATTGACTGAGGGGGTGAAGGCATGTATATATATATATATATATATATATATATATATATATATATATATATATATATATATATATATATATATATATATGAATTGCATACAACGTCATATGATATAACTACTTCATAATTACAGTCTAAGAGAAGGGATGGATTTTTACTATAACCCACAACACCTACAACATGTAAATGCACTGTACACCTAGACATCACAACGAAAAAAAATAAAACAAAGTCACCTCACAACATAAAAGCCAACAACGTGAAATGCGTGGAATGTTGTGTAACTTGTAAACACGAAGATTCACAAGGCAGAAGGTCAAACACTGAGCCGAACAAAACAAACGAGGCAACAAGGTTGTGTGGTCTGTCCCAGGGCCCGGACGTTTAGTATTCCACCACTTCACTTTAAAGGCTTCAAATGATACGACTCAATTGAATGCGTAAATATACACGAGAATTGCAAGTGTAGTTAATGCTATGGTACAGTACTTCAACGAAATGAACATTCTGTGCCAAATCTCAAGAGATTCAGTTAATATATATATATATATATATATATATATATATATATATATATATATATATATATATATATATACATATATATACATATATATACATATATATACATATATATACATATATATACATATATATACATATATATACATATATATATATATATACATATACATATATATACATATACATATATATACATACATATACATATACATACATATACATATACATACATATACATATACATACACATACATATACATACACATACATATACATACATATACATATACATACATATACATATACATACATATACATATACATACATATACATATACATACACATACATATATATATATATATATATATATATATATATATATATATATATATATATATATATATATATATATATATATATATATATATATATATTCTTTTTTTTCTTTTCCTATACTTAGTCGCTGTCTTCCGCGTTAGCGAGGTAGCGCAAGGAAACAGACGAAAGAATGGTCCAACCCACCCACATACACATGTATATACATAAACGCCCACACACGCACATATACGTACCTATACATTTCAACGTATACGTATACACATAGACATATACATATATACACGTTTACACATCCACACTTGCTGCCTTCATCCATTCCCGTCGCCACCCCGTCACACATGACATGGCACCCTCCTACCTAACAACCTCATCCATAAACAAATTAAACAGCCATGGAGACATCACGCACCCCTGCCGCAAACTGACATTCACTGGGAACCAATCACTTTCCCCCTCTTCCTACTCGTACACATGCCTTTCATCCTTGAAAAAACTTTTCACTGCTTCTAGCAACTTACCTTCCACACCATATACACTTAATACCTTCCACAAAGCATCTCTATCAACTCTATCATATGCCTTCTCCAGATCCACATATGCTACATACAAATCCATCTGTTTTTCTAAGTATTTCTCACATACATTCTTCAAAGCAAACACCTGATCCACACATCCTCTAACACTTCTGAAACCACACTGCTCTTCCCCAATCTGATGCTCTGTACATGTCTTTACCCTCCAAATCAGTACCCTCCCATATAATTTCCCAGGAATACTCAACAAACTTATACCTCTGTCTTTTGCACACTCACCTTTATCCCCTTTGCCTTTATACAATGGTGCTATGCATGCATGCCTATAATCATCAGGCACTTCATCATGAACCTAACCATACATGGAATATCCTTACCAATCAGTCAATAACACAGTCACCCTCAATTCCTTTTTTAATAAATTCCAGTGCAATACCATCCAATCCCGCCGCCTTGTCGGCTTTCATCTTCCGCAAAACTTTCATTACCTCTTCTCTGTTTACCGAACCATTCTCCCTGACCCTCACTTCGCACACCATCTCGACCAAAACGCCCTATATCTGCCACTCTATCATCAAGCACATTCAACAAACCATCAAAATACTCACTCCATCTCCTTCTTACTTTAACACTATTTGTTATTACATCCCCATTAGCCCCCTTCACCGATGTTCCCATTTGTTCTCTTGTCTTACGCAATTTATTTATCTATCTATCTATCTATATATATATATATATATATATATATATATATATATATATATATATATATATATATATATATATATGTTTACCAATGGCGTCTTAGCTACGTCTCTTCCTTGTATATCGACTGACTGTTCTACGTCTTCTATCTCATTCTTGTATCTGCCCTGACGATGTGATCATTACACGAAAGTGCACTTGGAAACTTATCATACTTCATTTTCCTCGTTGTTATCAGCATATATATATATATATATATATATATATATATATATATATATATATATATATATATATATATATATATATATACATATATATATATATATGTATATATATATATATATATATATATATATATATATATATATATATATATATATATATATATATAAAACCTAAATGCTTCCCAACTATAACCGAGGTACCGTCAGGAGCAAACGAAGCACGGCCTCACTCGCACACATCTACTTCTCTAGCCGTCGTTTGTATACACACACACACACGCAGACACACACACACAATATATATATATATATATATATATATATATATATATATATATATATATATATATATATAATCTTGTGTGTGTATACGCGTGTCAGCGCTCTTACCCCACGACTATGTAAGCAAGTAAGTGGAAGCTTTGGGTGCATACTAAGGGGACCCTAAAGGTGGGCACCTGGATATAATTTTCCAATTCGGTGTGTGTGTGTGTGTGTGTGTGTGTGTGTGTGTGTGTGTGTGTGTGTGTGTGTGTGTGTGTGTGTGTGTGTCAGCGCCACAGGGACTACAGTCTTCGGGATGAGTAGGGTAGGGGCTGAAGGGGGCAGTCCTTGGGATGTGCAGGACGGGTTTGGAGGGGCAGTTCTGGAAACAGTCAGTCCCTGGGACTAGCGGGACGGGTCTGTAGAGGAAGTCCTTGGGAAAAGCCCTGGCATTAGTTAGGAGGACCTACGGAGGGAGGGAGGGAGGGGTAGCCCCAGGGATGATGAGCAGCACAGACGACTCAGATTAGGTACTTCAGAATCCGGCCGAGGTCGCTAACCTACTGCGGGTTGACATGAGATGCCATTTGGAGGCCACTATTTCTTCCCGGGCAACGCCGGGGGGGGGGGGGGGGACTCTGCTCGTGTGTGTGTGTGTGTGTGTGTGTGTGTGTGTGTGTGTGTGTGTGTGTGTGTGTGTGTGAGTCCATACCCGCATCCAGGTTATACGAACGAATGCAGACCGCTACAAGAACTAGCGCAATCCCAACCAGCGAACACAATCAATAATAGCAGACTATATTCTGTGCATTAATCTTAACCCTTATATGTATAGTGTAGAAACGGTCCGTTCATCTTTCTCCACCATGTTGAACGGGGTATTATTATTATTTATCATACTGCACTATGTGCTCTGTGCAGTTTCTGTCCATGACCAATCAGTTCAATGAATCACACACACACACACACACACACACACACACACACACACACACACACACACACAGCAATTTCTATAAGTCAAAGCGTAACAAAGGAGGTTAAAACATTTCTTCTCCACCAAATCACTAGTCACCAACCGAGATTTTTAAAAACAACACTCGTGTTCGCAGTCTGTCCCATCAATATACAGCACCAACACCACGACGACAACACACAAAAAGGGGGAAAGAAAAAGCATTGGACGCATCAAAAAAATTCTGTTGTGCTGCAACACATATGAATCGAAAATGGTAATTCGAACAGTTCACCGTTGTCAGAAAAACAAAAACGCGCGATTACACAATATCTTGTTCTTCAATAATCATAAAAATCCTCTTGGTGTAGATCATTTAATCGTATGATGACAATCAATGCATAATCGAATCTTCTGTCTTGTAACAATAAGTATCGAGATCATGCAGAAAGTGAACTTTAATGTTCAATGTTCAGCATCAGATCTCGCCAACGTCCAATGTTCAGCATCGGATCTCGCTAATATAGAGTATGTGAACACAAAATTGTGAAAAAAAGAGCAACTAACAGCCCCCCAAAATAGTCGCAAAACAAAAGTCACACGGGCGCCTAACTGGCCGACGACGGGGACATAAATGTAATCTCGCCTGACAAACGACCCCACCAACACCAAGAACACACCAAATGGAATAACTAAGCAAGACGAAAATATCACACTCACAAAACTTAGAAACTGAAACACAATAGTTCTGGAGAGGTTTAGATTTTAACGTACGACACCAAAGTATAATATCAATAACAATAGCTCTGGAGAGGTTTAGATTTTAACGTACGACACCAAAGTATAATATCAATAACAATAGCTCTGGAGAGGTTTAGATTTTAACGTACGACACCAAAGTATAATATCAATAACAATAGCTCTGGAGAGGTTTAGATTTTAACGTACGACACCAAAGTATAATATCAATAACAATAGCTCTGGAGAGGTTTAGATTTTAACGTACGACACCAAAGTATAATATCAATAACAATAGCTCTGGAGAGGTTTAGATTTTAACGTACGACACCAAAGTATAATATCAATAACAATAGCTCTGGAGAGGTTTAGATTTTAACGTACGACACCAAAGTATAATATCAATAACAATAGCTCTGGAGAGGTTTAGATTTTAACGTACGACACCAAAGTATAATATCAATAACAATAGCTCTGGAGAGGTTTAGATTTTAACGTACGAAACCAAAGTATAATATCAATAACAATAGCTCTGGAGAGGTTTAGATTTTAACGTACGACACCAAAGTATAATATCAATAACAATAGCTCTGGAGAGGTTTAGATTTTAACGTACGACACCAGAGTATAATATCAATAACAATAGCTCTGGAGAGGTTAAGATTTTAACCTATAACATCAATAACAATAGCTCTGGAGAAGTTAATGTTTCATCCTATAACATCAACATCAATAGCTCTGGAGAGGTTAAGGTTTTAACTTCTAACATTAATAACAATAGCTCTGGAGAGGTTAAGGTTTTAACTTCTAACATTAATAACAATAGCTCTGGAGAGGTTAAGGTTTTAACTTCTAACATTAATAACAATAGCTCTGGAGAGGTTAAGGTTTTAACTTCTAACATTAATAACAATAGCTCTGGAGAGGTTAAGGTTTTAACTTCTAACATTAATAACAATAGCTCTGGAGAGGTTAAGGTTTTAACTTCTAACATTAATAACAATAGCTCTGGAGAGGTTAAGGTTTTAACTTCTAACATTAATAACAATAGCTCTGGAGAGGTTAAGGTTTTAACTTCTAACATTAATAACAATAGCTCTGGAGAGGTTAAGGTTTTAACTTCTAACATTAATAACAATAGCTCTGGAGAGGTTAAGGTTTTAACCTATAACATCAATAACAATAGCTCTGGAGAGGTTAAAGTTTCAACCTAAAACATCAATAACAAATTCTCTGTAGAGATTAATGTTTCAGCCTACAACATCAATAACAATAGCTCTGTAGAGGTTAATATTTCAACCTTCAACATCAATAACAATAGCTCTGGAGATAATGTTTCAACCTACATCAATAACAATAGCTTAGTAGAGGTTAATGTTTCAACCTTCAACATCAATAACAATAGCTCTGGATAGGTTAATGTTTCAAACTATAGCATCAATAACAATAGCTCTAGAGAGGGGTTAATGTTTCAACCGATAACATCACAACCCAATACCAGCGGCAACAGTTGTGGAGAGGTTAAGGTTTCAGCGAGCTACATCACAACCCAACATCAACAACAATAACTCCGGAGAGGTTAAGACCAACGTGCTATACCAAAAGCACAACATAAACAACTGTTATTTCAAGCATCACTAAGAGAAACGTATCGTTCCCAAATGCTCAGCACTAAACTACAGAAACATGAACCACCACAGCAGAGCCAGTAAAGAATGAGGTAGAAGCTAAGAGAGGGAGGTATAAACATTTAAACCGCACAAGATGATTAGTATTACACTGGTACATCAAGATAATTATGATACTGGACACCCACATTAAATTTACACAGTCACTGGAATAATTAAACAACATTATCCACTGCGCAGAGAACATATAAACAGAGAATGGCCTCTTCGGAATCTTGATTGGACAACAGCTGACCATCCGACTGCCTTAGCAACTCTTTGTCTACTTGAGTTTTCCAAGTTTTCATCACGTTAATCATCTATTCTATTCCCCAGCGATGAGGAGGAGCGTATAAAACACGAACCCAAAGAGACATCCAAATCATTTTGGAATACCCCGAAAACAACGATCATCAAAGCACATGTCTTCAATGAGACGTAATGGTCTTCAAAGAAAAAGGCAATCCTCCCGAGACCAGAAAGCTGACGGGAACTGAAATGCAGTGTCTAACTCAAGCGCAGACGATTTCGGGGCCACCAGTGCAACCATTCCGAGCACGAGGATCCATCTGCTGGCGTATGTCTGGCGTTCACAGCATACTTTGGGTACGTCCTTCATTCCAAGATCCCATCTCCCTCATGACCATACAGGCCAAGACAGTGTTAAGCTTTTGTAACCTGACCAGGTATATCTAAGTGATGTAATTCTTCCACGATCATATCAGCGCGAACGGTCTGGTATCTGATGGGGGTCTGAAGAGAGACCAACATGACACTGTATGGCCCCTAATGCTTCTCCAAGTACTGCTCTAGTCAGCTCTGGGTCTGCCTTACACCTCCAAGTTATCATGGAGACGAGCTTTTCCATATTCAGTGTAGTCATAATTCAGGCTACAATCAATATCATATACCGTCTACCTCTTTTGGTAGTAACCCTTCTTTCTTTGTTTCTATGACATGCTCCCGTTAGATGCCTTTCATCAAACCTGAGAGAGAGAGAGAGAGAGAGAGAGAGAGAGAGAGAGAGAGAGAGAGAGAGAGAGAGAGAGAGAGAGAGAGAGACTATGATGACCAGAAGTATCAAGAAAACGTAATTGTTAAGCACTTGTACCCAAACCCACCCCCACCCTAAGCATACGCTTATATACCCCCTGAAGACTGTAACCTTGACCTTTCTCCCCAACCTCCAAAACTTGGTGAGCGTTAAAGACTTGTACGGGGCATGTGTGAGACAAGTTTGGCCGACATCTATCAATTCACACAGCGTCTTATGATAATATGTAAATATGAATTTAGCAGCATTCCATAAAACAAGACATTGACCTTTGAACCCCCCCCCCCAAAAAAAAAAAAAATTACATACAATTATGTATTTAAAATAGATGATGCAAATTGGTCAACATCATTTCATTCAGTCATGAGATAATGTGTACACAACGAACCGATAGAATTTTAGTTTAAATAACCTTACAGTCTTCATCTTTAACGCAAGACGTCCAAGCAACTTGCAGAACTCAGTATGTAGCACTCTCGATACAACTTTGGTCAATATCCATTCATTGCATTTAGTTAAATATCGTACACACGACCTGGAGGACTTGACCTCTGACCCCCAGCATCCAAAGCTTATCCCGATATAGAACTCTCGATAAAGCAACTCTGGTATAAGATGGTCCACATCCATTGACCCAGCCTTCATATTCAGTGTACCCAGGATACAAAACCATGTAACCTTAACCTTTGACCCCGACCTGGAAAACGTTATCAGGTGTTGAGGTATGAATCCGATATGTGTGTGTGTGTGTTGTGTATGTGTGTGTGTGTGTGTGTGTGTGTGTGTGGCACAATTCAAGTTCATATCCAATGACCCAGACGTTACATTCTGTATGGACAAACATTTAATACCACTACAGTACACAAGGCTTCACAGTATACTGACCTATGACACCTACCCCACCTCGAGAAGTCAACGAGGCCACGGAACTGTATACGCAGTACCTAAGGTACAAATTGGGTTGATGTCCAATAACCTAGTCATGGGAGACGGTGTTTACAAGCAATTAAAAGCGTTTTAGTAAACAAGACGCCGTGCCTTTGACCTTTAAGAAGAATAACATTGTATGCAGTATCTGTGATACAGGTCCATATCCAATGACCCGGTCGCCTTGCTCTAATGACCTCCCCCAAGTCGCTGGCCATTGTATTCAACAAGCATAACACAATCACAGGACATCGTGTACACAAGATCGGGACGCAAGCACGGCGGAGGCAAGCACAGACAGGGGAACACCGACATGCTCCTCTGCTTTGCAGCAGGAAGCAATACAGAGGAAGACATTTGGTGACATGGAAGATAAGAACAATGGATCTAGCCCGGAGGCTTATTCTAAACAGGTCAAAATATATTCATAGCAGATGGTTCCGGACATCACCTCAACGTTCCAGCATCATGATGGTAGCTGTTACTCCCTGGAAGGTTAACTGTCCACACTCTATTTCCTACCAACAGCAGCAATAACCAATACTCAGTACAACAGACACACACACACACACACACACACACACACACACACACACACACACACACCCACCCACCGCCGATACAATGGCCAAGTCCGTGAATGATAACGGGCTCCATACTTCATCATGTTTCAGGCCCAGTCCCCCGGCGAAAAGAACTCATAACCCATTTTCCAAAATTCGAGAGAAGAAAATGGAATAAATAAACAAATGAATGAATATATATGTAAAATAAATAATCAAATATATACAAAAACTAACAGACAGGCTCACAAGCGTGTGTGTAACATACACTCGTAAGGACCCGTCGCCTGAACTCTCTGTCATTAAAGAACCTTTTAAACATTTGTACACTGCCAACATTCACTGTCTTCTTAGTTTACTCCAGTCATCCTACCTAAACACTACAGCAGTACTTCTGAGCATCCTTTCAAACTTCAAGTTTTACCCAACTCTTTGTTATGACCTCTGGTTACTCTGTTGCAGCGTCTCTTGAAGGACTGTTCATAGTCAATATCATCCACCTGATTTAGAAACTTGAAGGCTGTTATCACGTCCGCGTTCTCCCTCCTTGCCTCCAGGGCGGTCAGTTCTGCGGCCCTCAGCCTCTAACTGTAGCACTACCCTCTTAATTCTGACACCACCTTGGCTACTCTTCTCTGTACTTGTGTTTCGTTACAGCCGGTGGCCAGACTTGTGAAGCAGAATCGTTATTTTGGTCTAATACTTGTAGTGAATAATTTACTGAACATGTCCTTACCCAAATAATATAATGCAATTCTTATGTTTGCCAGGAGACAGTTTCACAATCCCCTCTGATGCGTAACTCCAGATTACACACAATGTCGATCACTAGTTTTCCTTCACACACGCATTCCTGTTCTTTGTTTTCCGATGGGTAATGATCACACGGAAGCATTCCTTCACTATGTAGCATCCTTCTAACCCTATATTTACTTGGATTAAATCTCGTCATCTGACCAGCTCTGACCTCCTGCACGATAATGCAGTTATCGTTATTTCTTATTTTTCTCATGACTCTGGCATCGTCCGCAAACATGTTTGGGTACAATTCCAGTCCGTTGGGCAAGTCAATTACATATACCATGAACAGCAGCTGGCCCAAGACCTAGCCCTACGGCACGCCACTAATAACCCCAGCCCCCTTACAGGACGCACCTCTTACTTGCAACCCTTGCTCTCTTCCAAGACTTCTATCCTTTGAAGGTACTCATCACCTCCTTCCTGTAGCTCCAGCTTCTCTGTCGAACCCCAGTGAAGTATAACAATGTATAGTAATAAGCTTTCTAGCAGCCTAAGAGAATATTCATCATCTATCCCTCTACAAGATGGAGTTCACCCTGTTATGAAAGTCAAGAAGTTTGGTTGATATTACCTCTTTTCCCGTTGTTACCGGCATAAATCACATCAATGTTTCCCCGAGACTACTATGTCGTCTCCAAGAAAGAAAATTTCTCCTTTACACTGAGTGGCCCGTTTTCTTCCTGATTATCTTTTCCATTGTTTCACAAACTAGACTGCTCTTCAATATATGTACAGCAGTCCTCTAAGATATCTTTAGAATTACCCCTTCCCCTAGCGGCTTGCTAAACAATAATTCGAGTGATCTTGTAGGTGTCTCTGTACATTTCCTTAAGCACACATAGGGGAAAACATCAGGATCGTAGGCCATATATGGATACAGATCAAAAGACTGATTTTTGATCGCCAAGTTCTATCATTTCTATCAATTACCATACCTTCATCCCTCCCTCACCTTGGTATAGTTGGTGCATTACTGTCCTCCACAATCAAAACGCTTTTAAATTATCATTCACCTCCTTACATATTTCTTGATTCTCCTTAAAAATTCTTTCCTCCGAGTCCCTTAGGCTAATTAACTGCTCTCTAACCAACAGTTTGCTCCTGACGGACTTATGGAAAAGTTTTGGATTCTTTCTCGCTCGGTAGAAATTGCTCTTTTCAAAATCCCTCTGCTCCTCCCTCCTTACTGTGCAGTATTCACTCCGTGCTCCCCTGCATCTTTCATATGCTGGCTGGCTGTAGTGTCTTTCATATCTACTCCATAATGCATCGCTGAGCTCTTTCGCTTTATGATATTTCTCGTTGAATCGTATCTCTACATTTCGATCCTCCTCTTCCACTGGCCATCAGGGGTATCCATGTTCCTACCCCTTTAATTGTAGATTCCACAGCATCTCCTTCAGCACTGGTCTATACTCATCTTCATGAGCTCCCTCTGGCAATCAATACTCTCAAAGAACCTATCAGTTCCATGCAGTTGCCTCCACCGTCCTTCCACTCAGGGTCGTGTACCCTTCCACCACATACTTCAGAAACACGTGCTACACTATCCTTCTTTCCAACATGAGCATTATATATCATATTTTGTATTTCCAGGCTACAGGTCAAGTGGAGATGGCATACCATCCTCTCTGGTTCTGGCATGCTCTAGTACCAGGAAGATAAACGAAGAGAAATTTGTCTCCATGTCACCGCATCTCCATGTGAGCATAAGTTTTCTCAGTCTATATCCTTGTAATTGATATACACAATTATCAGTGGCTTAATACCTCCGAGGTGGAAAAGTCTCGTTGCCTCCTTCATCATTCTTATCGTTCTTTCACTGTTCAGAATATGCACCTACCTGCTCAGGGTCACTGAAGGTCTTTGGCGGGCTGTAAACAATATTGTTAAACACTTCCCACTCTCCGTAATATTGCCCATTACATATACTAAAGGCACCATCCACTGATATATCCCAGAAGCTAATGGAATCCCTTATGAAGCGGCCTAATTCCTCCCTCCCCTTTATTCCGTCTGTCCCTTCTTGCTATTGTGAACTCGTCCACACAGATCTGGTGGGACTTTAGTTCATTTGTGAGTCTCGTCTCCACCACTTCCAGAATGAATAGTTTCCTATCGTTCACAGGAAAACGAATAACTCAAGACCGTACTGTCTCGTGTGTCACAAATACTGTTATCGTCTATTGCGCTTGAAAAGTATAAATGCATTTTCTATTGAATTATATAACTTTTAATTATGTATTTGTATAATTACCTATTTGTCCAGCAGGGGGAGTTCTACACTCGTGTGTATGCGTGTGCGCGCACACACTTTACTCTTATCAGATGAGGCTACGCTGCATTTACGAGTGTGGTCCGTATTCTTATGGAAGTCAGTGGAATAAAGAATGACCAGGCTTCGCTGACATATCGTCGAGTACGGCTATAAACAACTAAACCACTTCCAGCGTCCATCCACAGCTTCCTATTGTGTAACACACTCTTAGAACCGCGTGTTTCCTTCCTTTAACATGTTTGTTACTTCATATTCACTTGGGATGAGCTTTATTCACCACAACTTTACCCCTGCTCCAGCTTATCTAGGTATTTAAGCAAGGTGCCACCCACCTGACTGCTGCCGTCTCTCTCTCTCTCTCTCTCTCTCTCTCTCTCTCTCTCTCTCTCTCTCTCTCTCTCTCTCTCTCTCTCTCTAAGGCATTTTCATACATATTACTCAACTGGAGAATTGAAAGCTACAAAACTAAGTACACAAAATCCTATCTATACTTCTCAAGTACATGAGACGATAATAATGTTGGGAGTTCACACTGGCACTACAGTCTTGAGTTATATGGTGGCCCGTGAACAAATACGGTAGGAAACAGTATTCACGGTTAAAAGTTTCCGGGCATTATTTAAACTTTCCTCGGCGCCTCTCCGGAGGGCAGATCCTCTTTCGATGAAGTTAAGCTCCCCGCACTACTCGTACAAGAAGTTGCAATATGTCCTCACACCCCTAGCAATCTACACCCGTTACCAAGCTTCCCTCTTTACAGTACCGGTAGAAGGTCTTTACCAATATCATCTGAAACTCTGCACTAAACCTCATGGTCACGTGTTCATGTGTGTGATCACTGGTGATGATTACTCTTTGTCTTACAGGAGTTATGCTCTCATTTGCCTCAACTCCTAATATCATATGTATGTACCACGTTTGTATTCTTAATCACAACACACAGTTTCTGGGAACTGAACCTGAGCTGGCCCGTGTGTGACCCATAGTTAGCGGCGCTAGCTACTCAACCATGGAGGCCCATGTGTGTGTGTGTGTGTGTGTGTATAAGTGTGTTTTGGGGGTACACTAGCGGGCCCCGCATCTCTTGAACATTCTCTTACATACAAATTCTTCTTATGTCTGCTGTCTGCATCAACCATGTGCTCAATCATTCTCTTCCCTTCATCTACCGCCCTTTAAAAAAAAAAAAAAAAAAAGTATTTCTTTACGTCTTTCTTAAGTTTCTTGCTCAATTTCGTGTCATGTCACATCATGTGGCACTCCGCTGCTGACCTTAACCCACTTTAAGAAGGCTCCTCCGACATGTGCCCCTCTTCTCCTTTCCATTGCCAGCTTCTTAATCAGCCTCCCAAGCAGCATAGTGTCCAGCGCGTTCTTTCAGTCCAGGTACAATCCACTCAACCTTACTGTGTGTGTGTGTGTGTGTGTGTGTGTGTGTGTGATTACGTATTTGTAGAGTACGAGAAGGGGGGGGGGGGTCTACACCCGCAGGTTCCCATCTCTTGAATTAGAGAAGGGCAACAAAGATGGTACTTGAAGGGAGCGAGATTACAATGGGAGATACGAAGCTATAAACTTTTCCATCACTAAAAAGAATGAAAGGAGTGACTCGATTACAAACTTCATGTTTCTGAATCAGTCTGAAAGAGCTACCACAAGTCATATCTAGACATTAAGCAAGAAACTTGTTTTCAATGTTGTAAAGATATACTTTTACGGAGGTAGAACTGCGGATAAATGGAGTAAGCAGCTAGGATACTGAGCGCACAGAGTATACGGAAATTAAGAAGTTGCAAAATAGCAAGGAAACTTCAAGACAGGTGTGGGCCAAAGGCGGTCCGGTCAATAGGAATCAAAATATGATTACAAACGTTAATTCCAAGACTGAACATTTTTGCCGATCCAGAGATCATGAGAGCCGGGAAAGGTGATGGAACGGGGTGGTAGGGTGAGGCAGGGTGGTGGTCTTGTACTGTAACCAACCTTGACGCCTATACACACATCCTGTCGAAGGTTAATGCAATCCAAAGTCGTTCCTGATTTCTCTCATGACCTTAGCAACGTCCGCAAACATATCTAAGTATAAATCTACTTCTGGCAAGTCACTGACACGAATCAAGAACAACAGCACCTAAGGCTGAGCCCTGCGCCCCGCCGCTCAGAAAACGCTCTCGGAAAAATGTCGTTTATTCCCTTCCAACCCTGTGCTTTCCTGAAAGGTCCAGTTCCTTTACCAACCTCTCGTGTGGGGTCAATGTCAAATACCTCCAGGCAATCCAAGAATACACGATCCATCCATCCATTCCTTTTTACCTACAAGTTACGACAGTCGGTCCACAGTCAACCCAGCTCTTCATCTATCCCTATAGGATGGCCTTGATTAAGGCCTCGGCTGCCCGTGCCGTCTCAGCTAACATAAAGCAAAAAAAAAAAAAAAAAAGTCAGTCTCTCTTCTATAAGTGATCATCCAGTAGCTTCATGTTTGTTTTTTGCAGCTTCTTATATATAATCGTCAGGGATACTAGTCTCTTCTTCAGTGCAATATCCCGGTCTCCTTTCTTAAAATCAGGCACATTGCTTTCTTTTGCCCTAGGCACTAGACCTTCATCTAAAGATATTTTCATCTAATGATATTTTCAATAATTTCAAGCGGGCTGTCAAGTACCCTTGCACATTTCTTGTGCACATATGGTGAAACTTCATCAAGTCCATGCGCTTCTTTGGATCAAGACCTTTCAACAACCTACTTGCGTCTTATCTTATCATTCCCAAGTCCTCTTCCTCACCCTTCCTCACAGGCGTTGAGGTTAACACTGTTCTCCACTGTGAAGGCATCTTTAGCCATAACTGGCAGTATATTCCTGATAAACTTGGGGAAGAGTTTGGGATTTTCCCCCCCAAGTCCTGTCCACATTCCTTTTTTCGAAGCTTCTCTTTTATACAATATATTCATATGTTCCCTACCTTTTTGACATCTTTTTTCTAACCACATTTCTCCTTATATTACTGACTCACCCCTATATTACTGATTTTACAAAACCTTCCATAACAATGTTCTATATTCTACCTAAAAAATTTCATCCACTTCCTAATTCACGTATCCACACAAACTGTTTAGCTCGGTACAGTTTCAACGATTATATCTTTTGTAAACCTAGTTTCCTCTGTGATCTTACATGAATACATTGTGCTTAACCAGTTGTCTGTACGGACAGGAACTTCTAATCTTTGTGTGTGTGTGTGTGTGTGTGTGTGTGAAGCAGTCTCTCTCAAGGGAACAACACTTCCTAACGCACAACTGGAGCAGGTAATCGTAGCCCATGCAATTCTACATTCTGAAACTAAAAACTGACAATTTGTCGCCCTGCACTGGCTCCTATGGGATTCAATTCAATTAACAACATGGTGGGATTATATAGACTGAAAAACACAGCTTAAAATCAGGCATAGCGTTGTGCGCTTCGAGCACCTTGCTCTATACAAAACTACTACAGCACTAAGAAGGGTGTGATACCACCCAATAAAGTTCAGTTCATCTGCTGGTGACTATAAAACTAGCTCAAGAAAGTGCCCGTAAGGCACCAGGCCCTCGCATGGAAACAATCGTCTTGGTATTATGCACGTTAACACAGCTTTCTTCACTTGGAGCAAACCTCATTACTCTCACCCCCTAATATTACCGACATGACAGTCTATGATGGTAATATTATGGGGTGCGTCTGTCACAAACTTACTTAAACCTCTGACACATGCCAGACTTCCTACATCAACCGAAACCCATTATTACTGGGTCCTCTTATAGCACCCGACGCCTCCATCGCTCCAGGCCCAGCAGGGTAATAGAACCCGCAGCGAATTGAGAAATCCTCCAACTCCTTCCCTCTTATAAAAGCCAGCGAAAGATCGATTAATCAAAGCACAATCAGTGAAACACAAAATCCCGGCCCCATTTCGATTTGAGCAGCGCGCGTAAAGAGTGATAAATCTCTCCCAGCAATTTTAAAGCGTATAATGAATGAAATGTCAAACTGTTCCGCCACGTTCGACTTGTTAAATTAAAATGGCGGCCATCATTTGTCAAGTTGGCCCGACTTGGTGGAGCTTTTTACTCGTATTTCTCACTCTAATCGTCCCGGCAGCCGAGGTTAGGATACTGGCGGCGCCTCACGGATATTACACAAACACCATCACTGACTTGTATCAAAAATCTCATAAAGCACTCTCGTTCGTCATCCCCGAACCGTTTTTATTGTTAATCACAAGTCTAAGTTTTAATGACTACTAAATAGACAGAACTAAGAGACGGCGGTGAGTGGCAACAGAAGCCGAGACCAATAAGCCTCAAGCTTTGGATCAACAAACGGGGGCACCACCGATGTAGATGAAACCCCGTCCTGGCCAACACCGATAACACCATGGTAATAACCTATCCCCACACCCTTACACATGACTATTCTGATATCCTGTATTTTATCAGGCTGATGCAATTTCTAATATCAAAGCCGAATTTCAAATTATATAGGTATCGTACAATATCTAAAAGACGGCATAAACTATCAGTCAGCTGAGGACCATGGGTAAGGGCGACAAAGCAATTGACAAACCAATCGTTAATTCACCACTAACAGTACTCAGTTTGTATAACATTAGTTTTCCATCTACAACAAATAAAAGCCATTACTACAACCGATATAGATCGTGACTTCATCGTAGACTCCATGTTTATGCGGCCTGCCTGCGTTAATGCTGCGTTCATAGTAACTTTGAAAATGAAAAAAAAAAATAAAAAATCGTTCGTAAGCAAAATGGCCAATCCAAATTCACAAACTTTTCTCAACCATGAATTTCAATTATTAAAAAGAAAATAAATATATGAGCATGGCCTACAGATAAAATCTGGTTACGTTCAGGTACATAGCTCTAACATTTACCTGCTAACTTGAATGACATGAGCAAAGCAGGTTCACACATTACTACTTTTGAACGCACAAAAGGTGACACACGCCTTCCATATCAAAGTGTCTCCACCATGGTTTACTCCAGACGCTGGGATAGGGGATTAAGAATACTTCCCACGTATTCCCTGCGTGTCGTAGAAGGCGACTAAATGGGGAGGGAGCGGGGGACTGGAAATCCTCCCCTCTCGTTTTACTTTTTCCAAAAGAAGGAACAGAGAAGGGGGCCAAGTGAGGATATTCCCTCTAAGGCTCGGTCCTCTGGTCTTAACGCTACCTCGCGTAGCGCAAGGAAACAGACGAAAGAATGGCTCACCCACCCACATACACACAATATATATATATATATATATATATATATATATATATATATATATATATATATATATATATATATATATACAGACATATACATATATATACACATGTACATAATTCATACTTGCTGCCTTTATTCACTCCCGTCGCCACCCCGCCACACATGAAATGACACCCCCCTCCCCCGCACGTGCACAAGGTAGTGCTCGGAAAAGACAACAAAGGCCGCATTCATTCACACTCAGTTTCTAGCTGTACTGTGTAATGTACCGAAACCACAGCTCCCTTTCCACATCCAGACCCCACAAAACTTTCCATGGTTTACCCCAGACGCGTCACATGCCCTGGTTCAATCCATTGACGGCACATCGACCCTGGTATACCACATCATTCCAATTAACTCTATTCCTTGCATGCCTTTCATCCTCCTGTATGTTCAGGCCCCAATCGCTTAAAAATTTTTCACTCCATCCTTCCACCTCCAATATGGGCAAATGAGAGTTGGGGTGAGAGACTATTAGTAAATTTTAGGGAGAATAAAAAGATGTTCTGGAAACAGACGAAAGAAATGGCCCAACCCCCCCCCCATACACATGTATATACATACGTCCACACACGCAAATATACATACCTACACAGCTTTCCATGGTTTACCCCAGACGCTTCACATGCCCCGATTCAATCCACTGACAGCACGTCAACCCCGGTATACCACATCGCTCCAATTCACTCTATTCCTTGCCCTCCTTTCACCCTCCTGCATGTTCAGGCCCCGATCACACAAAATCTTTTTCACTCCATCTTTCCACCTCCAATTTGGTCTCCCTCTTCTCCTTGTTCCCTCCACCTCCGACACATATATCCTCTTGGTCAATCTTTCCTCACTCATCCTCTCCATGTGCCCAAACCACTTCAAAACACCCTCTTCTGCTCTCTCAACCACGCTCTTTTTATTTCCACACATCTCTCTTACCCTTACGTTACTCACTCGATCAAACCACCTCACACCACACATTGTCCTCAAACATCTCATTTCCAGCACATCCATCCTCCTGCGCACAACTCTATCCATAGCCCACGCCTCGCAACCATACAACATTGTTGGAACCACTATTCCTTCAAACATACCCATTTTTGCTTTCCGAGATAATATATATATATATATATATTTTTTTTTTTTTTTTTTTTATACTTTGTCGCTGTCTCCCGCGTTTGCGAGGTAGCGCAAGGAAACAGACGAAAGAAATGGCCCAACCCCCCCCCCATACACATGTACATACGTCCACACACGCAAATATACATACCTACACAGCTTTCCATGGTTTACCCCAGACGCTTCACATGCCCCGATTCAATCCACTGACAGCACGTCAACCCCGGTATACCACATCGCTCCAATTCACTCTATTCCTTGCCCTCCTTTCACCCTCCTGCATGTTCAGGCCCCGATCACACAAAATCTTTTTCACTCCATCTTTCCACCTCCAATTTGGTCTCCCTCTTCTCCTTGTTCCCTCCACCTCCGACACATATATCCTCTTGGTCAATCTTTCCTCACTCATCCTCTCCATGTGCCCAAACCACTTCAAAACACCCTCTTCTGCTCTCTCAACCACGCTCTTTTTATTTCCACACATCTCTCTTACCCTTACGTTACTTACTCGATCAAACCACCTCACACCACACATTGTCCTCAAACATCTCATTTCCAGCACATCCATCCTCCTGCGCACATCTCTACCCATAGCCCACGCCTCGCAACCATACAACATTGTTGGAACCACTATTCCTTCAAACATAACCATTTTTGCTTTCCGAGATAATGTTTTCGACTTCCACACATTTTTCAAGGCTCCCAAAATTTTCGCCCCCTCCCCCACCCTATGATCCACTTCCGCTTCCATGGTTCCACCCGCTGACAGATCCACTCCCAGATATCTAAAACACTTCACTTCCTCCAGTTTTTCTCCATTCAAACTCACCTCCCAATTGACTTGACCCTCACCCCTACTGTACCTAATAACCTTGCTCTTATTCACATTTACTCTTAACTTTCTTCTTCCACACACTTTACCAAACTCAGTCACCAGCTTCTGCAGTTTCTCACATGAATCAGCCACCAGCGCTGTATCATCAGCGAACAACAACTGACTCACTTCCCAATCACACACATATATATATATATATATATATATATATATATATATATATATATATATATATATATACATATGTATACATATACATAACATACACACATATACATACACATACAGAGACATATACATATACAAAGATGTACATATTCATACTTGCTAGCCTTCATCCATTCCTGGCGCTACCCCACCCCACAGGAAACAGCATCACTACCGCCTGCTTCAGCGAGGTAGCGCCAGGAAAACATACAAAAAAGGCCACATTCGTTCACATTCAGTCTCTAGCTGGCATGTGTAATGCACTGAAACCACAGCTCCCTATTATTATACTTGATCGCCATTTCCCGCGTAAGCAAGGTAACGCCAGGAAACAGACGAAGACCCATCCACACATATACAAACACATATACATACAAGCATATACACATACATATACATACAAATACAGAGACATATACATATGTACACATGTACATCCATTCCCAGTGCCATCCTGCCCCACAGGAAACAGCATCGCCGCCCCCTGCATCAGCGAGGTAGTGCCAAGAAAACAGACAAAAAAGGCCACATTCGTTCACACTCAAGTCTCTAGCTGTCATGGGTAATGCACTGAAACCACAGCTCCCTATCCACATCTAGGCCCCACAGACCTTTCCATGGTTTACCCCAGACATTTCACATGCTCTGGTTCTGTCCACTGACAGTACATCAACCCCAGTTTACCACATCATTCCAATTCACTCTATTCCTTACACGCATCTCACCATCCTGCATGTTCAAGCCCCAATTGCAAAAAATCTTTTTCACTCCACCCTTCCACCTCCAAGTGGTCTCCCACTTCTTGTTCCCTCCACCTCTGACACATGTATCCTCTTAGTCAACTTTTCCTTACTCATTCGTTCCATATGTCCAAACCATTTCAAAACAACCTCTTCTGCTCTCTCAAACACACTCTTTTTATTACCACACACCTCTCTTACCTTTTCATTACTTAATCAAAATACCTCACACAACATACTGTCCTCAAACATTTCATTTCCAACACATCCACTCTCTGCCGTACAACCCTATCTACAGTCCATGCCTTGCAACCATATAATATTGTTGGACCTACTATTCCTTCAAACATACTCATTTTTGCTCTCCAAGATAATGTTCTCTCCTTCCACACATTCTTCATTGCTCCCAGAACCTTCACTCCCTCCCCCACCCTATGACTCACTTCTGCTTCCATGGTTCCACTTGCTGCTAAGTTCATCCCCTGATATCTAAAACACTTCATCCTCTGATATCTAAAACACCTCATCTCCTGATAACCATGAGAAAAATTAAATGATAAATGTCGAGTGCATTTTCGCTTTCTTGTACTTCAAACTTTCAGGGGCGATGGGAAAAATTTCTGTCTCCCTTAATGATGTACAATACACGAAAGATATCGTAACCACAAGAAGGAAGAAGGTTAAGAAAGCCTTTCAATATCAAGTAAAACAATAACCTAACTACCCTCTGTGGTGAATCGAAGGTGCACCGGAAACTTGACTCTCCGAGAGGAAAAATGTCCAGAGCTACACACACTAGATCCTCCAAGTTTAAACTAATGCATTATTTATCAAAGTGGAAGAAATGTACCAAATGCCTCTTATCTTGATTTCCAATAACAAAAGGATTCTGGGGAAGGTTAAGGTTAGGGTCAACTTCTGAACATAAGGTGCCCTACCATAAGCCTATTTTGAATCAACAAAACTAGTTTCCTGATTCACATTGAGATATATGAATTACTCAGCAATCTCCATCAATTCAAAAGATTTTGAAGGAATTTAACCAGGCATAAGACATGATGCTCTCTTGATGAAATCTCCCAAGCATGGTTGAATAATGGTACAACACACCAGGGTCTGGATGAATCTTGCCTCATAGGAGTTCATTATGAAAATAGGAAACTTTGCGTATCTGCATACAAAGTGTAATTCTAAAACTCTTCTTCCAAAGCCTAAACTATAAGAAAGGGAGTTTTCATAAAAGGAAATTGGGAGCCTGAAAGGCTATTTGACTGTTGTAAAAGGTTTAACATCTCTGAAAACTCCCACTCAGATAAAAAGGGAAGGTAACATGTCTGTTCCAAAAGGAAGACCAAACAAGTCACCGAAGACAAACCTGTTCAGTCTACACCAAAATCAGTGAGAGGAATCACATAGTTGGAAAGCAATAAAATATACAAAACTTTACAAAAGCACAGGCACAAAACAGCCTCTAGAGGGAAGACTTGGAGACTGGTGCTATCCCAAATCCTCACTACAGAGCTGCATTCCATAAGAGAAAAAAATCAACCCCAACCAATCACTACAACCTTCAACAGAATTCGAAGAAATGAATGACTTCATAACTAAAGAAATGTACACGACCAAGGGCAATATCACTTCTAAACAGAACATATTTTATGCAATAGCCTAACAATTACAGTGAAGTCTTGAAAACAAAACAAAAAACATTCAAAATGACCTACAGATACCTTGCTTTTAACTTAGATTCAAAGCACACAAAATGAGAAAAACAAAAATAACTGGTATTCATTGTCATCTATTATACTTAACTGCCATCTCCCGTGTTATTGATGTAGCACAAGGAAACACACGAGGAATGGTCCAACCCACCCACATACACACATATATACATAAACGGCCACACATACACATTTCAACGTATACATACATATACATACATAGTCATATGCATATATAAACATGTACATATTCATACTTGCTGCCTTCATCCATTCCCGTCGCTACCCCACCACACATGAAACAGCATCCACAACAGACTGCATATTTGTCCCTTTTGCCAAAACTCTTGCATTCACCTCCCTAACCACCCCATCCATACATAAATCAAACAACCATGGAGACATCATGCATCCCTGCCACAAATTGACATTGACTGAGAACCAATCACTTTCCTCTTTTCCTACTCGTATACAAGCCTTACATCCTTGGTAAAAACTTTTCACTGCTTCTAGCAACTTATCTCCCACACTATTTACTCAAACTCTTCTATAAAGCATCTCTATCAACCCTATCATATACCTTCTCCAGATCCTTAAATGCTACATACAAATCCATCTGCTTTTCTAAGTATTTCTCTCATACATTCTTCAAAGCAAACACCTGATCCACACATCCTCTACAACCTCTGAAACCAAACTGCTCTTCTCCAATCTGATGCTCTGTGCATGCCTTTACCCTCTCAATCAATACCCTCCCATATAATTTCCCAGGAATACTCAACAAACATTCTTCTAAACTATTCGCCATTTCCCGCGTTAGCGAGGTAGAGTTAAGAACAGAGGACTGGGCCTTTTTTGGAATATCCTCACCTGGCCCCCTCTGTTCCTTCTTTTGGAAAATTAAAAAAAAAGAGAGGGGAGGATTTCCAGCCCCCCGCCCCCTCCCCTTTTAGTCGCCTTCTACGACACGCAGGGAATACGTGGGAAGTATTCTTAATCCCCTATCCCCAGGGATAAATATGCCTCTCTAATTTGAACACTCAAATTTATCCCATTTGCCTTTGTACAACGGGACTATGCACGCATTTCGCCAATCCTCAGGCACTTCACCATGATTCATACATACAATGAATATCCTTACCAACCAATCAACAACACAGTCACCCCCTTTTTAATAAATTCCACTGCAATACCATCCAAACCCGCTGCCTTGCCAGCTTTCATCTTCCGCAAAGCTATCACTACCTCTTATCTGTTTACCAAATTAATCCACTTCTTCCACTGAAACATGATATAAAAAACATTTCAAAAAAGCTCTGTCACACAGGTGGCTGTGCTTACATCTCTTGATTTTTTCATTTCTATATCTGCCAAAATTGCTAACAGACACTACAGGTTCATATCAATTTCTGATGACACCAGAAAAGCATCTCATCAACAAGACAGCCAGACACTACTAGCTAATACTAACATGTTTTTCAATCTCCCTAAACAAATGTTTCAAATTCTATGTAGGGAATATGAAAACATCAAATCCACTACAGAATATAGGACAAAAAGACATCTCAATCAATGACCACAGATTGTGTGAGGGTGTACCACAATTTGGGAATGTGGTATATTCATACATACCAAGTCCAGAGTACAAACAAGTTTCTGCACGATCATTTCTAAGTGTAAGCTTGGTAGAGTCTAGCAAACTTATGGCCCCAAGTACCCAGCATTATAGGGTGCAAAGAATCTCCAGGTTTCTGCCTGACGCTACTGTTAATGAGAGGGAGGGATCAGACAGTAGTAGCAGCCCCTCCCATGACCTTTCCCTCTCTAACAGACCTGCCTTTTTTTCTATTCACTATAACAACATTTGTGGGGTTTCTAGTAGCCTACTCTTCTGTCAAACACTATCCATCTAGTACCTCTCTAAGGCCCAATTGTCAACATATCCAGATCCTTCTCAATCAATCAGATTTAAATACAGTACAGGCATCGTTCGATAATCTCCACAAGGGGAGATGCCTACAAAAAACCAAAGTTGTGCTACACAACATGAGCAAAAGCAACCAACACCAAACTTAATATGAATATTTCTTACAGATAAAAGCTAAGGATCCTAAATGACTCAAAAATGACATACTCTCATATGTAATTTCCATGTGACAAGGATTATCACAGCAAGAAACTCATGGTTTGGAAATATCTTAACTTCAGAAGATTCTAAGTCTACACACTGTATGTTTCATTAATCTATTGATCCCAAAACTAGAAAAAAACAACAAAAGCAACTGATTAGTAAATGACCATTAACAATCAACACCAATCAGCTGAGATGACAAGACCAAGCAAATGGTTTCGTTTGGGGGCAAAGTCAACAGTCTACTTCAAACAGGGACACAAACATCTACAAATAAAAGCTCTTACAAAACAGTTCTCTATGATGTTAAAGAGTTACTGATTTTCTTCTTGTCAGGTTGAAGTAAACTAAAAAACATTTAAGTCAGTTTTACAAAACCTTGAACTTCTCACGAAAAAGTCAGAGAAGATTACCAGAGTGATATTTCTCTTAGTAGATGAGCAATCAAAAAGTAGAAGCTCATCTGTTGAGTAATCTCTATACTTTCTCACAAACATCTGCTTCAGAAAAAAATAAACATGAAGATTCCAAAATGCAGAGATTTGAAGATGGATTTCTTTTAATGGCGATAACTCTCCTGGAGACTCAGAGTCTCACAGGAGGACAGGCACAACTGCATCAGTCCATGGTACAGGG
Organism: Panulirus ornatus; assembly: GCF_036320965.1. NCBI lineage: Eukaryota > Metazoa > Arthropoda > Malacostraca > Decapoda > Palinuridae > Panulirus > Panulirus ornatus. The sequence goes on from NC_092240.1 coordinate 31,299,287, forward strand.
AACTTAATCCACTTAAGAGCTACCAAAATTGCAAAACCCCAAAATTCAAGCAAAATGAGAAAAATCTTCTACAGAATCTGCTTCCAAAAGCTGAAAAATAAGTCATGAAATCAATTCCATATATCCCTGAATAAAAACTGGAAAAACAAAAGCCATATTAGAGGCATTCTGCTTTCAAAGCAAAGATATCAAACAGTGGGTTCATCCAAAGCAACAGCATCTATCGGAAATAAACGATATATGCATGTCTAACCACAAAATCTCTGTCCTTAACAGGGAAAGAAATAATTTCCAGGCTAAACTAAAAATGCAATTTACTGACTTCAAAGAAAGATGAAGAGAATTATATGAACTTAAGTCAAACTCTCCATAATGAAATGGAGTCTAATAAGTCTTCAGTGGGTTTACAAGGGTTCTTTATGCCCTAAATTCATCAGGTTTTCCTTTTTATCCTGGAAAAGAGCTTTAAACTAATCCATAATACTAATCTCCAGACTAGTGCCATAACTAAAGCTAATAATTTTCTACAATCAAGAAAATTTAATCAAATCTGAAAAATGGCAAAACTGAAGTGGAATTGCACACCTTAAGCATACAGTCATGATGCCTTAGTCAATTCTGCAGGTTTCTTTGATTTTCATTTTTGAAGAGCAAATAAAGCATACATTTACCAATACAGAGATGGCAGCCATTTATTTTTCAGCCTTTCATGTCACAATTCATGTTAATCTTATAATGCATCTCACTGGCTATAGAGGGAACTGTAGGAAGCATTCTGGAAGTGTGGATAACTGGCCCATATAAAAATTGATGACAGCAGTAACTTTAGTCAAAGTTTAAGCAAGAGAAAGATCAAAACAGTTTTCATATGATCTGTATGAAGATGGAGTGTTTCAATCTGCAGCTAATGCATTCACAGTTCAGATTTTGTGGGAGATGATATTAAGTACACAACAAACATGATAGTATTTCAAATCTAACAATTATATCATCACAAAAACAAAACGGATAATTATCTTTATGATATAAGAACACTCTATGATGAAAAATAATTAGGCCTAAAAGCTGTACTGTATTAAATTTCACCACACTATATACCATTTCATGTATCAAAATGATGGTGATAATGAAATATCATATGGAATGAAATGAAAAATCATAAAGTAATGTCTTCACAGACAAAAAGCTTGGCTAAAATAGCAAGTTGTCTGTTATAAACACTAATATCCAATCACCAAATCTTTCTTTTTCGCTTATATTAGCAATATTTTACCATTATCAACCCTTTCATCGTGAGTGTTGCATCCAGCCAACAAAACCCTTTTAATCAAGTGCAACAGTTGACTGTAGTTCAACTTTATTAAAAAAAAAAATTTCCCGTTTAACCCAATAGTCATTCATTTTCCCTGAATTATGCTATAAAACCATGGCATGGTAAGTGCTGCCATCTCAAAATGCTTAGGGTGAAACAATGTAAATACACAGCATTCAGATGCAACCCAAGTGCAATTCACATCATATTAGGTAAGCTTTGGAAACCATATCATAATATGTGCTGTGAAAATTTTGTGTATTTAAGACTGCTTCACAAAAGAAAACATCTGATAATTCACAATGTTTTGATGAGATATACAACGGTGCCTCTTTAATCCTGACAGCCATCCCTTCAACTCTGACACTCATTTAAATGTTTCTAGGACACCATGAGTGGGAAAGGGAAAAAGAGTGCAAACTAAAAAGACTGAGCAGCAATTGATGATAAAGCCTCTGACTCAGAGAAGCCCTTTATAGATATTACTAAGGAACACTTCACTTATGATCTAGTTTTTACTTTTCTACCTGGATTAAAATGTACTGCGAAAGTTTACAATGTTTTATTCACACCAATGAGATAAGAGGATCAAATTATCAGTGCATGCACCAGATGAGCTTGGAGTGGTACAGTGTATCAATTTTATGAAGAAAAAATTGTCTAACATGCTTTCTAAGGAAAGTAAGTACCATATAAACCTCTTTTTTATATCTAGGACTAGTCAAAACTGTGCAACAGTTCTTTCATTTTTTAACAGCAAAATCATCATGTTAGGAAAAAATTGGAAGACCTAAATAGCAATATCAGAACCAATAATACTAATACTCTTAGTAGTGCAAGTTATGAAACTAAAAAATCCTCAAGTAAAGTAAAAAAAGAATATCAATTTTGTAAAATTAGAAATTACAGCAAGCAAAACTGGTTGCTAAGTTAGTTACACTGTAGTGATCTATTGCCTCAAAAGCAACTCCAGCATTTGTGAATACCAAAATGACTGTCTGGCTCAAAGCAACAATTTATTGGCTTCCAGTCTCACAACATCTACCAAGAGGATTTACCAAAAATGCCAGAAAGTATTCTCTTAATACTACAATTAAGTTGGAGATACTTTCTCAATTCTTTTTCACAGTACTACGCGATTTCTTAGGTGAATAAAAACTGTTGAAATAGAAAGGCATGGAGTTGTGCATTTTCTGATATGGAATTTGGTAGTTTTTGAAATGGAAAATCATTAGCAAAACATAACCAGATCATTGTAAACTGATACAAAATTAAAATCTTTATCACAGGATACACTCATCTGTAACCTTCATACAAAATATGCAGTTGATTTCTGAAAAAGCTTTACCCCTCTCAACTATTTAGCGAAAAAAAAAAATTAAATTAACTGATCTTAAGCCATGGGAACCTCTGATGAGGATTAAACACATTTCCAATTGTGAAGATGAAACCTGGAAATAACTCTATGACTAAGCCAACTGCCGTAGGCATTCGCTTTTTGAATGAAAAAACTGGAGACACCAAAATAGGACAACCTTACCACTTTAATAAGGTTCATCTGGCTACAGGGACTAAGGTAAACTTGATAAAAATTGCTTTGTTAAGCCTAGTCTCAATGGCAATGCTCTGAACTGACAAAATATTGCCATCTTGGAAAGCTAAAACCTTCTTCATCCTAAGGCCAAATGGGATATACCAGTATGCAACCTTAAAATCCAAACTTTATTCTATCTACTTATTTATCATTTATTCATTATACTTAACTGCCATCTCCTGCGTTAGTGAGGTAGCACAAGGAAACAGACAAGGAATGGCCCAACCCACCCACATACACATTTTTTATCTATCTATCTTGCTTCGTCACTGTCTCTCGCGTTTACGAGGTAGCGCAGGGAAACAGACGAAAGAAATGGCCCAACCCACCCCCATACACATATATATACATACACGTCCACACACGCAAAAATACATACCCATACATCTCAATGTACACATATACATACACACACAGACACCTACATATATACACATGCATACAATTCACACTGTCTGCCTTTATTCATTCCCATGGCCACCTCACCACATATGAAATAATATCCCCCTCCCCCCTCATGTGTGCAAGGTAGTGCTAGGAAAAGACAACAAAGGCCCCATTTGTTCACATTCAGTCTCTAGCTGTCATACAATAACGCCCGAAACCACAGCTCCCTTTCCGCATCCAGGCCCCACACAACTTTCCATGGTTTACCCCAGACGCTTCACATGCCATGATTCAATCCATTGACAGCACGTCGACCCCGGTATACCACATCAATCCAATTCACTCTATTCCTTGCCCGCCTTTCACCCTCCTGCATGCTCAGGCCCCGATCACTCAAAATCTTTTTCACTCCATCTTTCCACCTCCAATTTGGTCTCCCACTTCTCCTCGTTCCCTCCACCTCTGACACATATATCCTCTTGGTCAATCTTCCTCACTCATTCTCTCCATGTGACCAAACCATTTCAAAACACCCTCTTCTCCTCTCCCAACCACGCTCTTTTTATTTCCACACATCTCTCTTATCCTTGCAGTACTTGCTTGATCAAACCACCTCACACCACACACTGTCCTCAAACATCTCATTTCCAGCACATCCACCCTCCTGCGCACAACTCTATCCATAGACCACGCCTCGCAACCATACAACATTGTTGGAACCACTATTCCTTCAAACATACCCATTTTTTCTTTCCGAGATAATGTTCTCGACTTCCACACATTCTTCAAGGCTCCCAGGATTTTCGCCCACTCCCCCACCCTATGATTCACTTCCGCTTCCATGGTTCCATCCACTGCCAGATCCACTCCCAGATATCTAAAACACTTTACTTCCTCCAGTTTTTCTCCATTCAAACTCACCTCCCAATTAACTTGACCCTCAACCCTACTGTACCTAATAACCTTGCTCTTATTCACATTTACTCTTAACTTTCTTCTTTCACACACTTTACCAAACTCAGTCACCAGCTTCTGTAGTTTCTCACATGAATCAGCCACCAGCGCTGTATCATCAGCGAACAACAACTGACTCACTTCCCAAGCTCTCTCATCCACAACAGACTTCATACTTGCCCCTCTTTCCAAAACTCTTGCATTCACCTCCCTAACAACCCCATCCATAAACAAATTAAACAACCATGGAGACATCATACACCCCTGCCGCACACCTACATTCACTGAGAACCAATCACTTTCCTCTCTTCCTACTAGTACACATGCCTTACATCCTCGATAAAAACTTTTCACACCTTCTAACAACTTGCCTCCCACACCAGATATTCTTAGTACCTTCCACAGAGCATCTCTATCAACTCTATCATATGCCTTCTCCAGATCCATAAATGCTACATACAAATCCATTTGCTTTTCTAAGTATTTCTCACATACATTCTTCAAAGCAAACACCTGATCCACACATCCTCTACCACTTCTGAAACCACACTGCTCTTCCCCAATCTGATGCTCTGTACATGCCTTCACCTTCTCAATTAATACCCTCCCATATAATTTACCAGGAATACTCAACAAACTTATACCTCTGTAATTTGAGCACTCACTCTTATCCCCTTTCCCTTCGTACAATGGCACTATGCACACATTCCGCCAATCCTCAGGCACCTCACCATGAGTCATACATACATTAAATAACCTCACCAACCAGTCAACAATACAGTCACCCCCTTTTTTAATAAATTCCACTGCAATACCATCCAAACCTGCTGCCTTGCTGGATTTCATCTTCCGCAAAGCTTTTACTACCTCTTCTCTGTTTACCAATCATTTTCCCTAACCCTCTCACTTTGCACACCACCTCGACCAAAACACCCTATATCTGCCACTCTATCATCAAACACATTCAACAAACCTTCAAAATACTCACTCCATCTCCTACTCACATCACCACTACTTGTTATCACCTCCCCATTAGCCCCCTTCACTGAAGTTCCCATTTGCTCCCTTGTCTTATGCACTTTATTTACCTCCTTCCAGAACATATTTTTATTCTCCCTAAAATTTAATGATACTCTCTCACCCCAACTCTCATTTGCCCTCTTTTTCACCACTTGCACCTTTCTCTTGACCTCCTGTCTCTTTCTTTTACACATCTCCCACTCATTTGCATTTCTTCCCTGCAAAAATAGTCCAAATGCCTCTCTCTTCTCTTTCACTAATAATCTTACTTCTTCATCCCACCACTCACTACCCTTTCTAATCAACCCACCTCCCACGCTTCTCATGCCACAAGCATCTTTTGCGCAAGCCATCACTGCTTCCCTAAATACATCCCATTCCTCCCCCACTCCCCTTACCTCCTTTGTTCTCACCTCTTTCCATTCTCTACTCAGTCTCTCCTGGTACTACCTCACACAAGTCTCCATCCCAAGCTCACTTACTCTCACCACTCTCTTCACCCCAACATTCTTCTTTTCTGAAAACCTCTACAAATCTTCACCTTCGCCTCCACAAGATGATGATCAGACATCCCTCCAGTTGCACCTCTAAGCACATTAACATCTGCCCACCTCCCACCTTTCTCATGCCAAATGCATCTTCTGCGTAAGTCATCACTGCTTCCCTAAATACATCACATTCCTCCCCCACTCCCGTTACCTGGTACTTCCTCACACAAGTCTCCTTTCCAAGCTCACTTACTCTCACAACTCTCTTCTCTCCAATATTCTATCTTCATTTCTGAAATCTTCACCTTCGCCTGAAGATAGTGATCAGACATACCTCCAGGTGCCCCTCTCAGTACATTAACATCCAAAAGTCTCTCTTTTACACGCCTATCAATTGATACATAATCCAATAAAGCCCTCTGGCCATCTCTCCTACTCGCATATGTATACTTATGTATATCTCTCTTTTTAAACCAGGTATTCCCAATCACCAGTCCTTTTTCAACACACAAATCCACAAGCTCTTTACCATTTCCAATTACAACACTGAACACCCCACATACACTAATTATACCCTCAACTGCCACATTACTCACCTTTGCCTTCAAATCACCCATCACTATAACCCTGTCTTGTGCATCAAAGCTAACACACTCACTCCGCTGCTCCCAAAACACTTGCCTCTCATGATCTTTCTTCTCATGAACAGATGCAAAGGCACCAATAATTACCCATCTCTCTCCACCCACTTTCAGTTTTACCCATATCAATCTAGAGTTTACTTTCTTACACTCTATTACATATTCTCACAACTCGTGCTTCAAGAGGAGTGCTACTCCTTCCTTTGCTCTTGACCTCTCACTAACCCCTGAATTTACTCCAAACTTATGGTCCACAATTCTCTTGAAGAGTACTGCAAACACTGTCTGGTGCAATCATGAGAATCCCACTTTCCCTCAAAATACATCAAAGAATATCAATATAGAAGCAGTCCTCTCACTAACTCCAACATATCTATGTTTGCCAATAGTATAATATCAACCTTTATCAAATAAGTTGGGTTTAACATCTGATTTCTAAAAAGTACCTTAGACTATGCAGGCCTTTCCAAGCCTATCAGGGCCCCAAATTGTTTACCCTTCCATATACTGAATTTCGCAGCTAAAACACATAGCAAAAATTATAGTAATGCACCTGATTTTGATGGAAACTCCAAACAGACAAGAAAATACATTCTTTTTTCCTTAAAGAAACCTCTTATACCAGAGCAAACTTAAACTTTCAAACTCTTAAAAAACCCAATAAAAAATCACCTCCAATCTTAGACTAAGGACTTAAAGTTTTCTTAATTTTTTTATTAACCACTCTCATCCTCTCTCAGACTTCTAGACATTTGTCAAAATTGAAATGATATCTTGAAATCTGAACAAAGCATATTCCCCTTAATCCAGATTTCTGGTTTACACAAAAAAAGAATTTACTAAAACAGTAAACCCAAACCCAAAATTATAACCTTTTTACCTACTCAAGACAACCACAGCTTCTTTTTAACACTTTCTCCTTTTCCCATAGCTGGAAACTGTCTAAAATTATGAGAAATTTGTTTTGAACAAACTTTCCATGGTTTACCCCAGACGCTTCACATGCCATGATTCAATCCATTGACAGCACGTCGACCCCGGTATACCACATCAATCCAATTCACTCTATTCCTTGCCCGCCTTTCACCCTCCTGCATGCTCAGGCCCCGATCACTCAAAATCTTTTTCACTCCATCTTTCCACCTCCAATTTGGTCTCCCACTTCTCCTCGTTCCCTCCACCTCTGACACATATATCCTCTTGGTCAATCTCCCTCACTCATTCTCTCCATGTGACCAAACCATTTCAAAACACCCTCTTCTCCTCTCCCAACCACGCTCTTTTTATTTCCACACATCTCTCTTATCCTTGCAGTACTTGCTTGATCAAACCACCTCACACCACACACTGTCCTCAAACATCTCATTTCCAGCACATCCACCCTCCTGCGCACAACTCTATCCATAGACCACGCCTCGCAACCATACAACATTGTTGGAACCACTATTCCTTCAAACATACCCATTTTTGCTTTCCGAGATAATGTTCTCGACTTCCACACATTCTTCAAGGCTCCCAGGATTTTCGCCCACTCCCCCACCCTATGATTCACTTCCGCTTCCATGGTTCCATCCACTGCCAGATCCACTCCCAGATATCTAAAACACTTTACTTCCTCCAGTTTTTCTCCATTCAAACTCACCTCCCAATTAACTTGACCCTCAACCCTACTGTACCTAATAACCTTGCTCTTATTCACATTTACTCTTAACTTTCTTCTTTCACACACTTTACCAAACTCAGTCACCAGCTTCTGTAGTTTCTCACATGAATCAGCCACCAGCGCTGTATCATCAGCGAACAACAACTGACTCACTTCCCAAGCTCTCTCATCCACAACAGACTTCATACTTGCCCCTCTTTCCAAAACTCTTGCATTCACCTCCCTAACAACCCCATCCATAAACAAATTAAACAACCATGGAGACATCATACACCCCTGCCGCACACCTACATTCACTGAGAACCAATCACTTTCCTCTCTTCCTACTAGTACACATGCCTTACATCCTCGATAAAAACTTTTCACACCTTCTAACAACTTGCCTCCCACACCAGATATTCTTAGTACCTTCCACAGAGCATCTCTATCAACTCTATCATATGCCTTCTCCAGATCCATAAATGCTACATACAAATCCATTTGCTTTTCTAAGTATTTCTCACATACATTCTTCAAAGCAAACACCTGATCCACACATCCTCTACCACTTCTGAAACCACACTGCTCTTCCCCAATCTGATGCTCTGTACATGCCTTCACCTTCTCAATTAATACCCTCCCATATAATTTACCAGGAATACTCAACAAACTTATACCTCTGTAATTTGAGCACTCACTCTTATCCCCTTTCCCTTCGTACAATGGCACTATGCACACATTCCGCCAATCCTCAGGCACCTCACCATGAGTCATACATACATTAAATAACCTCACCAACCAGTCAACAATACAGTCACCCCCTTTTTTAATAAATTCCACTGCAATACCATCCAAACCTGCTGCCTTGCTGGATTTCATCTTCCGCAAAGCTTTTACTACCTCTTCTCTGTTTACCAATCATTTTCCCTAACCCTCTCACTTTGCACACCACCTCGACCAAAACACCCTATATCTGCCACTCTATCATCAAACACATTCAACAAACCTTCAAAATACTCACTCCATCTCCTACTCACATCACCACTACTTGTTATCACCTCCCCATTAGCCCCCTTCACTGAAGTTCCCATTTGCTCCCTTGTCTTATGCACTTTATTTACCTCCTTCCAGAACATATTTTTATTCTCCCTAAAATTTAATGATACTCTCTCACCCCAACTCTCATTTGCCCTCTTTTTCACCACTTGCACCTTTCTCTTGACCTCCTGTCTCTTTCTTTTACACATCTCCCACTCATTTGCATTTCTTCCCTGCAAAAATAGTCCAAATGCCTCTCTCTTCTCTTTCACTAATAATCTTACTTCTTCATCCCACCACTCACTACCCTTTCTAATCAACCCACCTCCCACGCTTCTCATGCCACAAGCATCTTTTGCGCAAGCCATCACTGCTTCCCTAAATACATCCCATTCCTCCCCCACTCCCCTTACCTCCTTTGTTCTCACCTCTTTCCATTCTCTACTCAGTCTCTCCTGGTACTACCTCACACAAGTCTCCATCCCAAGCTCACTTACTCTCACCACTCTCTTCACCCCAACATTCTTCTTTTCTGAAAACCTCTACAAATCTTCACCTTCGCCTCCACAAGATGATGATCAGACATCCCTCCAGTTGCACCTCTAAGCACATTAACATCTGCCCACCTCCCACCTTTCTCATGCCAAATGCATCTTCTGCGTAAGTCATCACTGCTTCCCTAAATACATCACATTCCTCCCCCACTCCCGTTACCTGGTACTTCCTCACACAAGTCTCCTTTCCAAGCTCACTTACTCTCACAACTCTCTTCTCTCCAATATTCTATCTTCATTTCTGAAATCTTCACCTTCGCCTGAAGATAGTGATCAGACATACCTCCAGGTGCCCCTCTCAGTACATTAACATCCAAAAGTCTCTCTTTTGCACGCCTATCAATTGATACATAATCCAATAAAGCCCTCTGGCCATCTCTCCTACTCGCATATGTATACTTATGTATATCTCTCTTTTTAAACCAGGTATTCCCAATCACCAGTCCTTTTTCAACACACAAATCCACAAGCTCTTTACCATTTCCAATTACAACACTGAACACCCCACATACACTAATTATACCCTCAACTGCCACATTACTCACCTTTGCCTTCAAATCACCCATCACTATAACCCTGTCTTGTGCATCAAAGCTAACACACTCACTCCGCTGCTCCCAAAACACTTGCCTCTCATGATCTTTCTTCTCATGAACAGATGCAAAGGCACCAATAATTACCCATCTCTCTCCACCCACTTTCAGTTTTACCCATATCAATCTAGAGTTTACTTTCTTACACTCTATTACATATTCTCAAAACTCGTGCTTCAAGAGGAGTGCTACTCCTTCCTTTGCTCTTGACCTCTCACTAACCCCTGAATTTACTCCAAACTTATGGTCCACAATTCTCTTGAAGAGTACTGCAAACACTGTCTGGTGCAATCATGAGAATCCCACTTTCCCTCAAAATACATCAAAGAATATCAATATAGAAGCAGTCCTCTCACTAACTCCAACATATCTATGTTTGCCAATAGTATAATATCAACCTTTATCAAATAAGTTGGGTTTAACATCTGATTTCTAAAAAGTACTTAGACTATGTCAGTGCCTTTCCAAGCACTATACAGGCCCAATTGTTTACCTTACCATATACATGAATTACTGCAGCTAAATCACATAGCTAATTTATAGTAATGCACCTGATTTTGATGTGCAAACTCCAAACTAGACAATGAAAATACATTCTTTTTTCCTTTAAAGAAGCCTCTTATACCAGAGCAAATCTTAAACATTTACAAACTCTTAGAAAAACCCAATAAGAAAATCTACCTCCAGATCTTAGACTAAGGTAGCTTAAAGTTTTCTTAATTTGTTTTATTAACCACTCTGCATCCTCTCTCAGACTTCTAGACATTTGTCAAAATTGAAATGATATCTTGAAATCTGAACAAATGCATATTTCCTTAATCCTAGACTTTCTGGTTTACATCAAGAAAAGAGATTTACTAAAACAGTAAACAATCCCAAAATTATAACCATTTCACCTACTCAAGACAACCTACAGCTTCTTTCTAACACTTTCTCCTTCCCTATAGCTGGAAATCTGTCTAAGATTATGAGAAATTTGTTTTGAACAAACTCCAACTAACCTGACTATTCATCAAATGAAACTTTAACTATAATAAAGATCTCATCTTACACTTTCTCTAATATCTCATACGGCAGGTTCAAAAAGGTCTTCACACTCCCAGTAGCTTGGCCTTCCTCTATTGTCTGCTATCTACTCAATCAAAACAGCAGAAACTTTCTCAAACAAATATTAGCACTTGTAAGCTTCACATACTATAAAAGGTGTAGAACTATCCTATCTTTCTAATCTCATCAAGACCAACATCCTGACAAAAATCATTTTTTATTTATTTATTATACTTTGTCGCTGTCTCCCGCGTTTGCGAGGTAGCGCAAGGAAACAGACGAAAGAAATGGCCCAACCCCCCCCATACACATGTATATACATACGTCCACACACGCAAATATACAAACCTACACAGCTTTCCATGGTTTACCCCAGACGCTTCACATGCCTTGATTCAATCCACTGACAGCACGTCAACCCCGGTATACCACATCGCTCCAATTCACTCTATTCCTTGCCCTCCTTTCACCCTCCTGCATGTTCAGGCCCCGATCACACAAAATCTTTTTCACTCCATCTTTCCACCTCCAATTTGGTCTCCCTCTTCTCCTCGTTCCCTCCACCTCTGACACATATATCCTCTTGGTCAATCTTTCCTCACTCATTCTCTCCATGTGCCCAAACCACTTCAAAACACCCTCTTCTGCTCTCTCAACCATGCTCTTTTTATTTCCACACATCTCTCTTACCCTTACGTTACTCACTCGATCAAACCACCTCACACCACACATTGTCCTCAAACATCTCATTTCCAGCACATCCATCCTCCTGCGCACAACTCTATCCATAGCCCACGCCTCGCAACCATACAACATTGTTGGAACCACTATTCCTTCAAACATACCCATTTTTGCTTTCCGAGATAATGTTCTCGACTTCCACACATTCTTCAAGGCCCCAGAATTTTCGCCCCCTCCCCCACCCTATGATCCACTTCCGCTTCCATGGTTCCATCCGCTGCCAGATCCACTCCCAGATATCTAACACACTTCACTTCCTCCAGTTTTTCTCCATTCAAACTCACCTCCCAATTGACTTGACCCTCAACCCTACTGTACCTAATAACCTTGCTCTTATTCACATTTACTCTTAACTTTCTTCTTCCACACACTTTAACAAACTCAGTCACCAGCTTCTGCAGTTTCTCACATGAATCAGCCACCAGCGCTGTATCATCAGCGAACAACAACTGACTCACTTCCCAAGCTCTCTCATCCCCAACAGACTTCATACTTGCCCCTCTTTCCAAAACTCTTGCATTCACCTCCCTAACAACCCCATCCATAAACAAATTAAACAACCATGGAGACATCACACACCCCTGCCGCAAACCTACATTCACTGAGAACCAATCACTTTCCTCTCTTCCTACACGTACACATGCCTTACATCCTCGATAAAAACTTTTCACTGCTTCTAACAACTTTCCTCCCACACCATATATTCTTAATACCTTCCACAGAGCATCTCTATCAACTCTATCATATGCCTTCTCCAGATCCATAAATGCTACATACAAATCCATTTGCTTTTCTAAGTATTTCTCACATACATTCTTCAAAGCAAACACCTGATCCACACATCCTCTACCACTTCTGAAACCACACTGCTCTTCCCCTATCTGATGCTCTGTACATGCCTTCACCCTCTCAATCAATACCCTCCCATATAATTTACCAGGAATACTCAACAAACTTATACCTCTGTAATTTGAGCACTCACTCTTATCCCCTTTGCCTTTGTACAATGGCACTATGCACGCATTCCGCCAATCCTCAGGCACCTCACCATGAGTCATACATACATTAAATAACCTTACCAACCAGTCAACAATACAGTCACCCCCTTTTTTAATAAATTCCACTGCAATACCATCCAAACCTGCTGCCTTGCCGGCTTTCTTCTTCCGCAAAGCTTTCACTACCTCTTCTCTGTTTACCAAATCATTTTCCCTAACCCTCTCACTTTGCACACCACCTCGACCAAAACACCCTATATCTGCCACTCTATCATCAAACACATTCAACAAACCTTTAAAATACTCACTCCATCTCCTTCTCACATCACCACTACTTGTTATCACCTCCCCATTTGCACCCTTCACTGAAGTTCCCATTTGCTCCCTTGTCTTACGCACTTTATTTACCTCCTTCCAGAACATCTTTTTATTCTCCCTAAAATTTAATGATACTCTCTCACCCCAACTCTCATTTGCCCTTTTTTTCACCTCTTGCACCTTTCTCTTGACCTCCTGTCTCTTTCTTTTATACATCTCCCACTCAATTGCATTTTTTCCCTGCAAAAATCGTCCAAATGCCTCTCTCTTCTCTTTCACTCATACTCTTACTTCTTCATCCCACCACTCACTACCCTTTCTAATCAACCCACCTCCCACTCTTCTCATGCCACAAGCACCTTTTGCGCAATCCATCACTGATTCCCTAAATACATCCCATTCCTCCCCCACTCCCCTTACTTCCATTGTTCTCACCTTTTTCCATTCTGTACTCAGTCTCTCCTGGTACTTCCTCACACAGGTCTCCTTCCCAAGCTCACTTACTCTCACCACCCTCTTCACCCCAACATTCACTCTTCTTTTCTGAAAACCCATACAAATCTTCACCTTAGCCTCCACAAGATAATGATCAGACATCCCTCCAGTTGCACCTCTCAGCACATTAACATCCAAAAGTCTCTCTTTCACACGCCTGTCAATTAACACGTAATCCAATAACGCTCTCTGGCCATCTCTCCTACTTACATAAGTATACTTATGTATATCTCGCTTTTTAAACCAGGTATTCCCAATCATCAGTCCTTTTTCAGCACATAAATCTACAAGCTTTTCACCATTTCCATTTACAACACTGAACGCCCCATGTATACCAATTATTCCCTCAACTGCCACATTACTCACCTTTGCATTCAAATCACCCATCACTATAAACAAAAATCATATTTCACACAAAGTGATAACACAATGGGATGGTGGGAAGATAATCTTATTTTCTTGGTTCTACTGTCTCAAACCTAAAACGGAAACAAACCTTCCATTTGGGTTCCAATGGGACTGAAATTTTCTGCTTAAAAGGTCAAGTTTATCAATGGCTATATATATAAGTGTATCAAACAGTTTGGTGTGTTAGATATTTGATATCTTATCAGACTTTTGTACCTTTTGTTTTCAGCAATGTTATTTTCCAGTCTTCAAAATCAGCATTATAAACAATCATCATATCTAGAGCAGAAAAAAGAAGCTTCCACAGCAATTTATTGATGGATATGCTGTGACTGGCCAACTACATAGCCAAAATATTTGGGTGACAACAGATATTCAAAATGCTACTGCACTCCAATCTAAGGAAGCATGAAAAAATAAAAAGCTCTGCTGAAAATCCATTTCAAAGCAACTTATCCAAGTCTGAACACTTGCCAACAATGTGGAACCAACAATGTGCACCATAAAAAAAAAAAATAAAGCTCCCTATATCACATAACCAAGAAATTACTGTGTGGTGAACATTATAAGCTTGGTTTTCAAATACTTACACAACATAAAATCCTAAGATGTTCTTTAAGGAACTGTTCCAAAAGGGATCACAAGGATTTTCCTTTGGTGAGCACCCACTGACCTGATTCCCCTAATGTATCATCAGTAAACTAGTCCAGGCAGGAGATCCTTAGGCATCAGGGCCAGTCTTTGACTCCTACCTTAGGCACCTTTCTAAAGGTTCCTGCAGCCAAAGGCTGTGCCACATACAGTAACAGGGAAATGTAGACTTCTTTGGAGTGAGAAGTTCTTTGATGAGATATACTCCCAATGATACAGCCTTGCCAAAGGTGACTTTCACTTGTGGGGCAACCTAACATAGGCAGAGTCCAGTAACACCTCATTTTACCAATGATACAGAGGTACAAGATCCCAGAAGCAAGTCATGTCAAGAGGACACACCAAAAAAATAGCAACTGGGAAATAGGAAAGTGAAGAGGGCTTGAAGCTGTGTCACATCATCACATAATACTATTCAATATTGCCCCTTGTACAAAAAAATTGAGAATATGCTTTAAGAAGGACCATTACATTTTAGGTCCATACATGCAATATCGATGCCAATAATTTTTTTCCCAAGAGAAAAAATCACTTGCAATATACTGTTACGACACGTGGGTGCCCACATGTTCGTATATTAATAAGTATGTGTGTATCTCTGTGTATAGTGTAAAAGCTATTCCATGTTAGGGCGAGGGCCAAGGCCTTCGCTCCATTATTGGGTCGGATTTCACTCCCATAGGCAAACCCATTAATTTCTGAGGCCTTCTTCATACCTTCGAGAAGGAAACCAGATGGCCACGCCGGGCCATCAATCCAGCCCCACTCGACGCTCGGGCCTCCTGACCCAGGGCACTAGGTCAAATTGGGGGTCAACCTACGGCCTCCCATACAGTGTCGTCGCTGTCAGGACAAGAGAAGGAGGGGACAACCCGATGTGGGACGAACCTAACCTCCTCTCAGCCAGTCAGCTGGTTCATGGATGACACCTTCTCCAATCACCAACGTACCAGTGGCCCTCCAACCAAGTAGGAGTGGCACTTGGAGCCACCCTCCTCCAATCCTCAGTGGGCCTTAGGCCCATGACCAATCAAAGGTGGCACCATAGGGTAACAAGGTGGGTCGAGGCGTGGCTAGCTGTTCTTACCCTGCTGGTTCTTCAGTTAAAAGGCTCAGACGATCGTCTGGGACTCGATTCCTTCAGCAGACTCGAGCCCGCCAGCAAAGGTAATGTGAGCTTTCCCTGTCTCGAACCCTGTAGCCACCGCTGCCCCAGTTTGTAAGATGTTTACTGAGTCACGATAGGTAGCTAAGTGTTACAATGTTGTTTACTGTGTCACGTCAGGTCTATCTAAGTGTAATATTATTGAACAAATCGTTATAAAGGAAAGAGACCTCCTGGCTTGAAATCTTACCTGGAATGTTAACTAGTGTTAAATGTTAAATGCCTGATTTATGTGTTTATCTTTGTACACCTGCATTCTCTCATTATAAGTGGAGTTAATGTAGTGCTGGTCTTTTAATTCAATCCCATAACCTTCTGATCGTGTTATCCCGTTGTGAAACGTAACGAAGCTAGCGTCCTTGCGAAGACGAGGACCAATAGATTACTCGTAACAAATATATGTTACTGGCGACCTTGTCCGAATATATTATATTTGAATTCGTAACAATACACAAAAAGCGTTGATAAGGTTGATCCAACTATCAAAACAAAGGCTTATCATTACTGCCAGATTTGAAAAATGCAACAAAGTCTATAATGTGTTACAACAGTAAAATACTGTAGTACAATGTACTCATGATCTCCTGGTGTGCCTTAAAAGGTACACCTTGAAACAGACAAAAGAATACAGATCACACATCTGGGGAGTCTACAATCGAAAGACACAGAGTGGAAATCCCACCAACAGCAGTAGGCAACTGGTAAATACAGTGAAAAGCTTAACAAGTGCATGATGGGGCAGGCTAACAGCTTTTCATCAACTCATCATCATGCCATAATATTACAGGCCTTAATGGGTTACTGTATGGCTGCTGATTCTCTACAGATAAGCACTAGCCAGCCTCATAAATATCATGGTAGCTGAGGAGGAAGAATAATATTCAAGGGGGTTGAAAAAGTAATATTCAAGGGGGTTGAAAAAGGGGTTGAAAAGTGTTTAACTGCCCTCCATGGAAGTGCACTCTCAGAAATTGGGTCTTCTAAAATGAAGACCACATGAAACATGGCAGGTTGGGAAAAAAATAAATAAAGTATTGTACAGCTAAAGGCAAACTGCACAAACGAAGAAATACAGAAAGAATTAATTTGGCTAAATATTTCATGTGAAAATGCTAAATGAATGATTCAAGATTAGGTGTCATAACACCCATTTGTATGTGAAAGTGTGACTAAAGAATCTGCATGATGAATCAAATCCATCTACTAAGTGCAGAGAAAGGCTAATGAATTTACATTAACATAAGAGCTCATTGGATGGTATTGCAGTGGAATTTATTAAAAAAGGGGGTGACTGTATTGTTGACTGGTTGGTAAGGTTATTTAATGTATGTATGACTCATGGTGAGGTGCCTGAGGATTGGCGGAATGCGTGCATAGTGCCATTGTACAAAGGCAAAGGGGATAAGAGTGAGTGCTCAAATTACAGAGGTATAAGTTTGTTGAGTATTCCTGGTAAATTATATGGGAGGGTATTGATTGAGAGGGTGAAGGCATGTACAGAGCATCAGATTGGGGAAGAGCAGTGTGGTTTCAGAAGTGGTAGAGGATGTGTGGATCAGGTGTTTCCTTTGAAGAATGTATGTGAGAAATACTTAGAAAAGCAAATGGATTTGTATGTAGCATTTATGGATCTGGAGAAGGCATATGATAGAGTTGATAGAGATGCTCTGTGGAAGGTATTCAGAATATATGGTGTGGGAGGCAAGTTGTTAGAAGCAGTGAAAAGTTTTTATCGAGGATGTAAGGCATGTGTACGTGTAGGAAGAGAGGAAAGTGATTGGTTCTCAGTGAATGTAGCTTTGTGGCAGGGGTGTGTGATGTCTCCATGGTTGTTTAATTTGTTTATGGATGGGGTTGTTAGGGAGGTGAATGCAAGAGTTTTGGAAAGAGGGGCAAGTATGAAGTCTGTTGGGGATGAGAGAGCTTGGGAAGTGAGTCAGTTGTTGTTTGCTGATGATACAGCGCTGGTGGCTGATTCATGTGAGAAACTGCAGAAGCTGGTGACTGAGTTTGGTAAAGTGTGTGAAGGAAGAAAGTTAAGAGTAAATGTGAATAAGAGCAAGGTTATTAGGTACAGTAGGGTTGAGGGTCAAGTCAATTGGGAGGTAAGTTTGAATGGAGAAAAACTGGAGGAAGTGGGGTGTTTTAGATATCTGGGAGTGGATCTGGCAGTGGATGGAACCATGGAAGTGGAACTGAATCATAGGGTAGGGTAGGGGGTGAAAATCCTGGGAGCCTTGAAGAATGTTTAGAAGTCGAGAACATTATCTCGGAAAGCAAAAATGGGTATGTTTGAAGGAATAGTGGTTCCAACAATGTTGTATGGTTGCGAGGCGTGGGCTATGGATAGAGTTGTGCGCAGGAGGATGGATGTGCTGGAAATGAGATGTTTGAGGACAATGTGTGGTGTGAGGTGGTTTGATCAAGTAAGTAATGTAAGGGTAAGAGAGATGTGTGGAAATAAAAAGAGCGTGGTTGAGAGAGCAGAAGAGGGTGTTTTGAAATGGTTTGGGCACATGGAGAGAATGAGTGAGGAAAGATTGACCAAGAGGATATATGTGTCGGAGGTGGAGGGAACGAGGAGAAGTGGGAGACCAAATTGGAGGTGGAAAGATGGAGTGAAAAAGATTTTGTGTGATCGGGGCCTGAACATGCAGGAGGGTGAAAGGAGGGCAAGGAATAGAGTGAATTTGGATCGATGTGGTATACCGGGGTTGACGTGCTATCAGTGGATTGAATCAGGGCATGTGAAGCGTCTGGGGTAAACCATGGAAAGTTGTGTGGGGCCTGGATGTGGAAAGGGAGCTGTGGTTTCAGGCATTATTGCGTGGCAGCTAGAGACTGAGTGTGAACGAATGGGGCCTTTGTTGTCTTTTCCTAGTGCTACCTCGCACACATGAGGGGGGAGGGGGATGGTATTCCATGTGTGGCGAGGTGGCGATGGGAGTGAATGGGGGCAGACAGTGTGAATTGTGTGCATGGGTATATATGTATGTGTCTGTGTATGTATATATATGTGTACATTGAGATGTATAGGTATGTATATTTGCGTGTGTGGATGTGTGTGTGTGTGTGTGTATACATTGTGTATGGGGGTGGGTTGGGCCATTTCTTTCGTCTGTTTCCTTGCGCTACCTCGCAAACGCGGGAGACAGCAACAAAGCAAAATAAAAAAAGAAAAAATAAGAGCTCATATTTAATTTAATCACACTGGACAGGCCAGGGATGTGCATGTGTGAAATGATCAAATCCATGCACCCCATGCAAATGGTGACAGAATGAGAAATTATAGTCAATAGTAATTTCCCTATTCATTTGTTTTATCTCTAGCAATGGAAATGCTGTATAAGCTACAACACAAAAATCTAAAGCAAACTTATTCTCCTCAAAACCATAGGGGTTAACGTGGGGTTATTTGGTAATGACTTATTTCTGCCAACTCCTAAGCCTTAAAAGATGTAGCAGCTCAAGACAAGGGGAGATATAAACAAACTCCTACAGCTAAACCAGAATCTAAAAGTTAATTAGTCCTTAACCAAAATAAATGAGCATAAACTACCTTTCACTTCAGTTCTATTTTTCAAGTTCCCAAGATACCAAAGGGTGAATATAGAAAATCTAGATCTGGGCACTGAGAATACTAATGATGTACACAAACCACAATGAAAAGTGCCTCGGAAAGGAGCTTTTCTCTCTAAACCCGTGTTAAAGAACTTTGGACGTGCAAGGAATTACCTAAACATCTTAGTCCTTTGGGGCATCCAGCCCCCAATGGGTCTATATTGAGATAAGGGAATATGAGTAACCAGCCAATCATCACTAGAAAAGTGACTTTCATCCATAAGTAGCTCCCAATATAATTATCTCAGTGAGACACTAGTCACCATAAACAAGAAACTTCCCTCTCCAATATGCCCAAGTTCCGGGAGCTATCTGTCAGCAAACATAAATTGAGATCAACATGAATGAACCAAGGAACTGAGGGGTATCTGAACTATCTATATCCATCATTCAGCTGGCCTAACTCCACATACATGGAGCCCATACACTTAAAGCCTCTAGGAAAAAAAGGACCAATAAGTAACTACAACATAAGGTAAAAGTAATAAACTTGCAAGGAGGAGAATGCAACAGGGTCATGCTACTAAAAGCCATTCATTTTGAAAAATCCCTAATACAGTACTACTGCATAAAAGCCACTTAGTATACTATTCAATGTACCAAAATATCATCACCTGGATGTCTTTCAACATTAACATTTATACACCAACATATATATACACTACTTAAAAATAACTTCTTCATTTGAACCAGGGCACAGAGATGGATAGCTAAAAAGAATAACAAACAATTCACGTATATGAGGCAGAGACATCCAAAATTACACAGTTCTGATGCTAGGGAATGAGTATTACTGATGGGTGACTTGAATGCACAAGTGGGTAATGTGGTACTTGAGGGTATATCTTGGGGGAGGGGGGTATCATGGGATATTTGGTGTTGGGAATAAGAATGGTGAACAGCTTGTGAAGTTGTGCTGAAAAAGGACTTGTGACTGGGAAAGATGTTTATGGGTAATTACTGAATTATGTACTAACTGCTAAGCATGAAAAGGATACTCTCTTGGATGTGAATGTGCTAAGAGGGGCAGCTGATGGAATGTATAACCATTACTTGATGGTGGTGAGGGTGAAGACATGTAGAAGCTTTAGGAAATGAGGAAATAATATGGGAGAGAAGGTGTTAAAAGTGAGTTAGCATGGAAACGAGGCTTGTGAGATAAGATACCACGAGAAATTAAATGTAGAATTACAAAAAGGTTAAAAACAAACAAAACTAGGGAGTGAATGATGAATGGAAGGCATTTAAGGAAGCACTGCTTCCATGTGAAAGAGAAGAATATACATGTGGAGGGTGTAGGGTGGACAGGTGAGGGAGGGTAGTTAAGTGGTGGGATGAGGAGGTCAAGTTGCTTGTGAAAAAGAAAAGAAAGGTGTACAGGCATTATCTGCTAGAAAAGAATGCAGGTGATTGGAAATGTACAAGAGAAAATGGCAGATCACAAGGAAAGTGCAGGGGCTGAAAATAAGGGTAAATAAGAAAATGTTCTGAATTGCGATTAACAGTGAGAAAATCAATAAAACAAATGGAAACATAGGTGAAGGGGACATGGAGGAAAGTGGTAAAAGATAGAAATGAGGTGAAGAGTTGATGGAGTGGATATTTTGAAGGACTATTAAATGTATTCGATGATATGGTGACAGATGTCAGATGTTTTAGATATGGAAGTATGTAAAGTAAAAGAGTCACAAAGAGTGGTTTGGTGAAAAGAAGTGATGAAAGCCTTCTATAAGATGGAATGCAGCAAAATAGTTGGAGTGGATGGGATTTTAGTTGAATTTCTTCAGAAAGAGAAGTGAATGTGGTGTTGACTGCTTAGTTGGGATTTTCAGTTAAGTATGGATCATGAAATGCCTGAGGATTGGCAAAATGCTTCAGTAGTGACACTTGTATACTGTCATGGGATCCAAAAGTGAATGTTTAAATTACAGAGGTATAAGTTTTTAAGTTTTTTTTAGTGTGCCTGGTAAGTTGTTTGGGGAAGTGGTGGCTTATACAGAGATTCAGATTGGGGAGGAACAATGTGGCTTCAAGAGTGGTAGAGGACTTTTTGGTCAGGTGTCTGCTTTGAAGAATGTGTGTGAGAAACTCTTAAAGAAACAGAAGGATTTGTTTGGGCATTCATGGATCTGGAAAAAGCACATGATAGGGTTAATACAAATGCTCTGTGGAAGGTGCTGTGAATATCTGATGTGGAAAGAAAGCTGCTAGAAGCAGTTAAGAGTATTTATCAACAGAGGAAGTAATTTGTTCAAGTAGTTAAAGAGAAGGGTGAAGGTGGGACTGTGACAGGGTGTGTGATGTCACCATGACTGTTTAATTTGGTTACTGATAGGGTGGGGAATGAAAAGCAGGTAAGCAGTCTGGTAAGTGTTAGGGTGCCTGGTAGTGAGTCACTTGCTGTCTGCTGATGACACATTGCTGGTGGAAGATCTGAGGAAAAAACTGAATTTTCTGGTGTATGAGTTTCTGAGAATGTGAAAGGAAAAATGAGAGCAGACGAGAATAAAAGAACGGTCATTTGGTTTAGCAGTGAAGAGAAGTTATTTAGGCAATGAATTTGAAAGGATAGAACTTGGAGTGGAGTGTTTTAGATAACAATGTGTGGATATGGTAGCAAATAGAACCATGAGAGATGAGGTGAGCCCCAAGGTGGGAGGGGGAGAAAAGGTCATGTACTCATTCAGAAAAGTGTATAAAGAGAGGTCACTGTCTTTAATAAGGGCAAAGATGGGTAAAGCTGATGATACAGTATTCATTTCTGTATGGATGCAAGAATAGGTTGGATATGTTGGAAATTAAATGCTTAAGGACAATAATTGGTGTAAGGAGAATTCATCAAATAAGAAATGATACAGTAAGAGAAAGATATGACAAGAGGAGATTGTATGAGAGAAACAGAAAGGGAATGCTGAAAGAAACGAAACAAATTAAACAGCCATGGGGACATCACACATCCCTGATGTAGACCTACTCCCACCTGAAACCACTCACCCCCTCTCTTCCCACTCAAACCCTTTTTTTTTATGTTGGAGGCTCCAGTGACAGACAAAAGTCCACATCAAGGCTGGGCCTTAAATCAAATATGGAGAGGATAATCGATGGAGAAAAGAAGAGACAAAGGAAAGTATTTCAAAATTTTGGAGGAAGGAAAAACCTGTCTTTTAAAATGTGCCAGGTCATAGTCATCAGGAAAGGCATAAAAAGGTAGAGAGTTCCAACACTTCAAGATGCAGGGAAAGAAAATAATCAAAAAGGTCCATCCTTGAGTTCCCAACAGCCACACAGTAATCATAAGATGCAGCAGCTTGTTGAGAATAGTGTGGTTTAATTAGTGGTGGGACACCTATGCAGCCAGCTCTCAGAAGCAAAAACCAAAGTAATACCAACAGAATAGGGAAAGTGAACCAACATTGCAGCATTGGACAAGGGGATTAACTTTTGAAGTTAGCCTGGGAAAGTTTATAAGTCGAACTGCTTTCAGCACAACTCTGTCAAGTAAGAATGCAGAACTAGAACCACCCCAGATGTGAGAGCAGTACTCCGTACAAGGATGAATCAATCCTTTGTATAACAATAGAACAATTGTTTAGAAAAAAAAAAATTTTGACATTTGAATAGAATTTCCAGTTTCTTAGAGGCAGACTTAGCTATTTCCATAACGTGGGGTTTCCAACAAAGATTGGATGTTACAGTAACATTAAGTATGTTCATTGAGTCAAGAGATGGAATTATGGAACCATCAAAGGAGAGATGAGAGTTGTAAGTTTTCGATAAATTGATGGGTAGAAACTGAGATATCCTGTCCAAGTTTACTGAGGAAGCTGTGTCAAGATGAAATGCAGAATGAGAGAGAAGAAGGAGCAGAATTGAAGGGTGTGGATGAATGCAGTGTTGAGTCATCAGCATATGAAAGCATTTGGTTATTCATTGGAGAAGGGGAGGTTGATCCATTAACAACCACAGAAATAGATCAGCCTGAGGAGCATAGTAAGGGAGGTGCCTTTCTCTCTTCATAAAAACTATTTATTAGATTTCACTGCTTCTAGCAGCTTTCCTCCTACACTATATGTTTGCAATACATTCCACAGAGTATCTCTATCAGCCCTATAATACGGTTTCTCCATACCCATAAATCCCACATACAGGTCCTTCTGTTTTACCTGATATTCACTTGATTCACAAATCCTCCACCATTTCTGAAGCCACATTATTCCTCTCCAATTTAAAACACCTGATTCACAAACTTTTCATCATTCTTGAAGCCGCCCTGTTCCTCTCAAATCTAAAACTCTGCAGTGCATATCACCAATCTCCGAAACAACTTACCGAAAACACACAACAAACATATCCTTGCCATCTTAACGTTCACTTTTGTCCCCCTTGCCTTACACAATGCCTTGATACAGGCATTCTGCCAATATCTTATATTTCATTTTTTCATAATTAACCTAGGACCAATTCCTATGAAAGAGTCCTGGTGTTACCCAGGAACTCTTTCTACAAGTTCTTGCAGCCCAAGGCTGCACTACTGCTGGTAAAAAGGAAATGTAGGATCCTCTGGAATGAGAAGCTCTTTGATGGGACTGTATTCCCAATGATACAGTCTTGCCAAAGATGACTTTTCACTCCAAGTGTAACCTCTTGCAGGTGGAGCCTAGTAACTCCTCTACTATTACTGACATATTTTTTTTTTTTTCTGCCGCTGTCTCCCACGTTTGCGAGGTAGCGCAAGGAAACAGACGAAAGAAATGGCCCAACCCACCCCCATACACATGTATATACATACGTCCACACACGCAAATATACATACCTACACAGCTTTCCATGGTTTACCCCAGACGCTTCACATGCCTTGATTCAATCCACTGACAGCACGTCAACCCCGGTATACCACATCGATCCAATTCACTCTATTCCTTGCCCTCCTTTCACCCTCCTGCATGTTCAGGCCCCGATCACACAAAATCTTTTTCACTCCATCTTTCCACCTCCAATTTGGTCTCCCACTTCTCCTCGTTCCCTCCATCTCCGACACATATATCCTCTTGGTCAATCTTTCCTCACTCATTCTCTCCATGTGCCCAAACCATTTCAAAACACCCTCTTCTGCTCTCTCAACCACGCTCTTTTTATTTCCACACATCTCTTTTACCCTTATGTTACTTACTCGATCAAACCACCTCACACCACACATTGTCCTCAAACATCTCATTTCCAACACATCCATCCTCCTACGCACAACTCTATCCATAGCCCACGCCTCGCAACCATACAACATTGTTGGAACCACTATTCCTTCAAACATACCCATTTTTGCTTTCCGAGATAATGTTCTCGACTTCCACACATTCTTCAAGGCTCCCAGGATTTTCGCCCCCTACCCCACCCTATGATCCACTTCCGCTTCCATGGTTCCATCCACTACCAGATCCACTCCCAGATATCTAAAACACTTTACTTCCTCCAGTTTTTCTCCATTCAAACTTACCTCCCAATTGACTTGACCCTCAACCCTACTGTACCTAATTACCTTGCTCTTATTCACATTTACTCTTAACTTTCTTCTTTCACACACTTTACCAAACTCAGTCACCAGCTTCTGCAGTTTCTCACATGAATCAGCCACCAGCGCTGTATCATCAGCGAACAACAACTGACTCACTTCCCAAGCTCTCTCATCCAGAACAGACTGCATACTTGCCCCTCTTTCCAAAACTCTTGCATTCACCTCCCTAACAACCCCATCCATAAACAAATTAAACAACCATGGAGACATCACGCACCCCTGCCGCAAACCTACATTCACTGAGAACCAATCACTTTCCTCTCTTCCTACATGTACACATGCCTTACATCCTCAATAAAAACTTTTCACACCTTCTAACAACTTGCCTCCCACACCATATATTCTGAATACCTTCCACAGAGCATCTCTATCAACTCTATCATAAGCCTTCTCCAGATCCATAAATGCTACATACAAATCCATTTGCTTTTCTAAGTATTTCTCACATACATTCTTCAAAGCAAACACCTGATCCACACATCCTCTACCACTTCTGAAACCACACTGCTCTTCCCCAATCTGATGCTCTGTACATGCCTTCACCCTCTCAATCAATACCCTCCCATATAATTTACCAGGAATATTCAACAAACTTATACCTCTGTAATTTGAGCACTGTCTCTTATCCCCTTTGCCTTTGTACAATGGCACTATGCACGCATTCAGCCAATCCTCAGGCACCTCACCATGAGTCATACATACATTAAATAACCTTACCAACCAGTCAATAATACAGTCACCCCCTTTTTTAATAAATTCCACTGCAATACCATCCAAACCTGCTGCCTTGCCGGCTTTCATCTTTCGCAAAGCTTTTACTACTTCTTCTGTGTTTACCAAATCATTTTCCCTAACCCTCTCACTTTGCACACCACCTCGACCAAAACACCCTATATCTGCCACTCTACCATCAAACACATTCAACAAACCTTCAAAATACTCACTCCATCTCCTTCTCACATCACCACTACTTGTTATCACCTCCCCATTTGCGCCCTTCACTGAAGTTCCCATTTGCTCCCTTGTCTTACGCACTTTATTTACCTCCTTCCAGAACATCTTTTTATTCTCCCTAAAATTTAATGATACTCTCTCACCCCAACTCTCACTTGCCCTCTTTTTCACCTCTTGCACCTTTCTCTTGACCTCCTGTCTCTTTCTTTTATACATCTCCCACTCAATTGCATTTTTTCCCTGCAAAAATCGTCCAAATGACATATTTATATAATTTATTTATTACACCAGATCACCGTTTCTAGCGTCAGCAAGGTAGCACCAAGAAACAGATGAATAATGGCCCATCCACTCATATGCACATACATATACATAAATGCCCATATATGCATATATACTTAAATATACATATCAACATATGCACATGTACATACATAGACATACACATACAAAGATATATACATATATACACATGCACATATTCATACTTGCTTGCCTTCATCCATTCCTAGCACTACCCCTCCCCACAGGAAACAACATTGCAACCCCCTGGTTCAGCAAGGTAGCATCAGGAAAGCAGACAAAAAAGGCCACATTTGTTCACACCCAGTCTCTGCTGTGGGAAATGGCAAATAAGGATGAAGGCAGCAAGTATGAATATGTACATGTGCTTATATGTATATGGTGAAATGTATATGTGCGTATATGGGCATTTATATATATATATATATATATATTTTTTTTTTTCATACTATTCGCTATTTCCCGCGATAGCGAGGTAGCGTTATGAACAGAGGACTGGGCCTTTGAGGGAATATCCTCACCTGGACCTCTCCTCTGTTCCTTCTTTTGGAAAAAAAAAAAAAAAAACGAAAGGGGAGGATTTCCAGCCCCCCGCTCCCTTCCCTTTTAGTCGCCTTCTACGACACGCAGGGAATACGTGGGAAGTATTCTTTCTCCCCTATCCCCAGGGATATATATATATATATATATATATATATATATATATATATATATATATATATTTTTTTTTTGTTTTTCAAACTATACGCCATTTCCCGCATTAGCGAGGTAGCGATAAGAACAGAGGACTGAGCCTTTGAGGGAAATCCGCACTTGGCCCCCTTCTCTGTTCCTTCTTTTGGAAAATTAAAAACGAGAGGGGAGGATTTCCAGCCACCCGCTCCCTCCCCTTTCAGTCGCCTTCTACGACACGCAGGGAATACGTGGGAAGTATTCTTTCTCCCCTATCCCAAGGGATAATATATATATATATATATATATATATATATATATATATATATATATATATATATATATATATTTATATATATATATATATATATATATATATATATATATATATATGTATATGAGTGGGCCATTCTTCATCTGTTTCCTTGCACTACCTCACTGACGCAGGAAACAGTAATTAAGTATAATAAATAAATCAAACAAAAAGAAACTAATATATATATCTTGTGGAGGCGAAGGTAAAGATTTGTAGAGGTTTTCAGAAAAGAAGAGAGCATGTTGGGGAGAAGAGAGTGGAGAGTATGCAAACTTGGAAAGGAGACTTGTGTGAGGAAGTATCAGGAGAGATTGAGTGTAGAATGGCAGAAGGTGAGAGTAAAAGACGTGAGGGGAGTGGTTGAGGAATGGGATGTATTTAGAGAAGCAGTGATGGCTTGCGCAAAAGATGCATGTGGTATGAGAAAAGTGGGAGGTGGACAGATTAGAAAGGGAAGTGACTGGAGGGATGAAGAAGTAACATTGTCAGTGAAAGAGAAAAGAAAGGCGTTTGGACAATATTTGCAGGGAAGTAGTGCAAATGACTGGGAGACGTATAGGGGAAGGCGGCGGAAAGTCAGGAGGGAGGTGTAGGAATTGGAAAAGATGGCAAATGAGAGTTGGGGTGAGAGACTATCATTAAATTTTAGGGAGAATAAAAAGATGTTTTGGAGGGAGGTAGGTGGCGTGCATGGGGCAGGAAAGCAAATGGGAGCATCAGTAGGGGAAGCAAGTGGGGAAGTGATAAAAGATGGTGATGGAGTGAGAGAGAGATGGATTGAATGTTTTGAGGGTTTTTTGAATATGTTTGATGGTAGAGTGGCAGATGTAGGGTGTTTTGGTTGGGGTGGTGTGCAAGGTGGGAAGGTCAGGGGGAGTAATTTGGTGGTGAGGGAAGGGTTGGTGGGGGCTTTGCGGGAGATGAAGGGTGGTGGGTTTGGGGGGGTACAGTGTTGGAGTATGTTGGGAAAGGGGGTGACTGTGTTGTTGATTGGCTTGTAAGGATGTTCACTGTATGTGTGGACCGTGGTGGGGTGCCTGAGGATTGGCGGAATGCATGCATGGTGCCGTTGTGCGGGGGAAGGGGGATGAAGGTGAGTGTTCAAACTATAGAGGTGTGAGTTTGTTGTGTGGGAGGATGTTGGCATGCACAGGGTGTCAGATTGGGGAGAAGTAGCATGGTTTCAGAAGTGGCAGAGGATGTATGGATCAGGTATTTGCCTTGAAGAATTTGTGTGAGAGATACTTGGAAAAACAAGTGGATTTGTACGTGGCACTTATGGATCTGGAGAAGACATATGATAGGGTTAATAGAGATGCTTTGTGGAAGGTTTTAAGAGTATATGGTGTCGGAAGTAAGTTGCTAGAGGCAGTGAAAAGATTATGCCAAGGATGTAAGGCATGTGTATGAGAAGGAAGGGAGGAAAGTGACTGGTTTCCAGTGAATGTCAGTCTGCAGCAGGGGTGTGTAATGTTCCCATGGTTGTTTAATTTGTTTATGGATGGGGAGGTTAGGGAAGTGAATGCAGGAATTTTGGAGAGACGGGCAAGCATGTGGTCCATTGTGGATGAGGGGCCCTGGGAGGTGAGTCACTTGTTGTCTGCCAATGATACAGCTCTGGTGGCTGATTCGTATTAGAAGCTGCAGAGGTTGGTGAATGAGTTTGGAAGAGTCTGTGAAGGGACAGAGTTGATAGTAAATGTGAATGGGAGCAAGGTTATTGGGTTCAGTGGGGTTGAAGGATGAGCTGATTGGGATGTGGGTTTGAAAGGAGAGAAAGTGGAGGAAGTGAAGTGTTTTGGATGTCTGGGAGTGGACTTAGCAGCAAATGGAACCATGGAAGTGGAGGTGAGTCACAGGGTCGGGGGTTCTGGGAGCAATGATGAATATGTGGAAGGAGAGAACGTTATCTCGGAGAGCAGGGGTGGGTGTGTTTGAGGGGATAGTAGTTCCGGCAATGTTATGTGGTTGCAAGGTGTGGGTTGTACAGAGGGGGATGGATGTGTTGGAGGTGAGGTGTTTGAGGATGGTGTGTGGTGTGAGGTGGTTTCATCGAGTAGATGGTGTGAGGGTGAGAGATGTGTGGAAGTAAGGGGAGTGTGGGTGAGAGAGCAGATGAGGGTGTGTTAAAGTGGTTTGGACATATGGAGGGAATGAGTGAGGAAAGATTGACAAAGAGGATATATTTCTCGGAGATGGAGGGAGCGAGGAGAGGCGGGAGACCAAATTGAGGGTGGAAGGATGGGGGGGTGATATTAAGGATTGAACATGCTGGGGGTGAGAGGTGTGCGGGGAGAGGAGTGAAATGGAACGATATGGTATACCAGGGTCAGCAGGCTTTCAGTGGACTAAACCAGGGTATGTGGGGTGTCTTGGGGGGGGGAGTCTGTAGGGCCTGGATGTGGAAAGGGAGCTATGGTTTCAGTGCATTACACACAACAGCTGCAAACTTAATGTGAACAAATGGGTTCTTTTTCGTCTGTATTCCTGGCACTGCCTCGCTGAAGCAGGGGATAGCAATACTGTTTTCCCGTGGGGCAGGGTAGTGACAGGAATGGATGAAGGCAAGCAAGTATGAATATGTACATGTGTATGTATGTATGTATATTTATATATATATATATATATATATATATATATATATATATATATATATATATATATATATATATATATATACATATATATATATATACATATATATATATATATATATATATATATATATATATATATATATATATATATATATATATATATAGGGAGGTGAATGCAAGAGTTTTGGAAAGAGGGGCAAGTATGAAGTCTGTTGGGGATGAGAGAGCTTGGGAAGTGAGTCAGTTGTTGTTCGCTGATGATACAGCGCTGGTGGCTGATTCATGTAAGAAACTGCAGAAGCTGGTGACTGAGTTTGGTAAAGTGTGTGGAAGAAGAAAGTTAAGAGTAAATGTGAATAAGAGCAAGGTTATTAGGTACAGTAGGGTTGAGGGTCAAGTCAATTGGGAGGTGAGTTTGAATGGAGAAAAACTGGAGGAAGTGAAGTGTTTTAGATATCTGGCAGTGGATCTGGCAGCGGATGGAACCATGGAAGCGGAAGTGGATCATAGGGTGGGGGAGGGGGCGAAAATTCTGGGAGCCTTGAAGAATGTGTGGAAGTCGAGAACATTATCTCGGAAAGCAAAAATGGGTATGTTTGAAGGAATAGTGGTTCCAACAATGTTGTATGGTTGCGAGGCGTGGGCTATGGATAGAGTTGTGCGCAGGAGGATGGATGTGCTGGAAATGAGATGTTTGAGGACAATGTGTGGTGTGAGGTGGTTTGATCGAGTAAGTAACGTAAGGGTAAGAGAGATGTGTGGAAATAAAAAGAGCGTGGTTGAGAGAGCAGAAGAGGGTGTTTTGAAGTGGTTTGGGCACATGGAGAGAATGAGTGAAGAAAGATTGACCAAGAGGATATATGTGTCGGAGGTGGAGGGAACGAGGAAAAGAGGGAGACCAAGTTGGAGGTGGAAAGATGGAGTGAAAAAGATTTTGTGTGATCGGGGCCTGAACATGCAGGAGGGTGAAAGGAGGGCAAGCAATAGAGTGAATTGGAGCGATGTGGTATACCGGGATTGATGTGCTGTCAGTGGATTGAATCAGGGCATGTGAAGCATCTGGGGTAAACCATGGAAAGCTGTGTAGGTGTGTATATTTGCGTGTGTGGACGTACGTATATACATGTGTATGGGGGTGGGTTGGGCCATTTCTTTCGTCTGTTTCCTTGCGCTACCTCGCAAGCACGGGAGACAGCGACAAAGCAAAAAAAAAAAAAAAATATATATATATATATATATATATATATATATATATATATATATATATATATATATATATATATATATATATATATATATTTTATTTTTTTTATTATACTTTGTCGCTGTTGATGTGCATATGTTTGTATATGTGTGTATGTGGGCATTCATGTACATATATGCGCATATGAGTGGATGGGCCATTCTTTCTAGGTCTGTTTCCTGGTGCTACCTCTCTAGAGGGGAGGGGGTACGCTATTTCATGTGTGGTGGGGTGGCGACAGGAATGGATAAAGACAGCAAGTATGAATATGTACATGTGTATAAATGTATGTATCTGTATATGTATATGTATGTATGTATATGATGTCGTAAAAGGCGACTAAAGAGGATGGGAGTGGGGGGGCTGTAAACCCTCCCCTCCTTGTATTTTAACTTTCTTAAAGGGGAAACAGAAGAAGGAGTCACGCAGGGAGTGCTCATCCTTCTCGAAGGCTCAGATTGAGGTGTCTAAGTGTGTGTGGATGTAACCAAGATAAGAAAAAAGGAGAGACAGGTAGGGTGTTTGAGGAAAAGAACCTGGATGTTTTGGCTCTGAGTGAAACGAAGCTCGAGGGTAATGAGGAAGAGCGGTTTAGGAGTGTCTTGGGAGTAAAGTCAGGGGTTAGTGAGAGGACAAGAGCAAGGGAAGGAGTAGCACTACTCCTGAAACAGGAGAGGTTGGAGTATGTGATAGAGTGTAAGAAAGTAATCTCTAAATTGATATGGGTAAAACTGAAAGTGGGATGTCTGATCATTATCTTGTGGAGGCGAAGGTGAAGATTTGTAGAGGTTTTCAGAAAAGAAGAGAGAATGGTGGGGTGAAGAGAGTGGTGAGAGTAAGTGAGCTTGGGAAGGGGACTTGCGTGAGGATGTACCAGGAGAGACTGAGTACAGAATGGAAAAAGGTGAGAACAAAGGACTTAAGGGGAGTGGGGGAGGAATGGGATGTATTTAGGGAAGTAGTGATGGCTTGTGCAAAATATGCTTGTGGCATGAGAAGCGTGGGAGATGGGCAGATTAGAAAGGGTAGTGAGTGGTGGGATGAAGAAGTAAGATTATTAGTGAAAGAAGAAGAGAGAGGCATTTGGACGATTTTTGTAGGGAAATAATGCAAATGACTGGGAGATGTATAAAAGAAAGAGGCAGGAGGTCAAGAGAAAGGTGCAAGTGGTGAAAAAGAGGGCAAATGAGAGTTGGGGTGAGAGAGTATCATTGAATTTTAGGGAGAATAAAAAGATGTTTTGGAAGGAGGTAAATAAAGTGCGTAAAACAAGGGAAGAAATGGGAACTTCAGTGAAGGGGGCTAATGGGGAGGTGATAACAAGTAGTGGTGATGTGAGAAGGAGATGGAGTGAGAATTTTGAAGGTTTGTTGAATGTGTTTGATGACAGAGTGGCAGATATAGGGTGTTTTTGTCACAAAGTGAGAGGGTTAGGGAGAATGATTTGGTAAACAGAGAAGAATTAGTAAAAGCTTTGCGGAAGATGAAAGCCAGCAAGGCAGAGGATTTGGATGGTATTGCAGTGGAATATATCAAAAAAGTGGGTGACTGTATTGTTGACTGGTTGGTAAGGTTATTCAGTGTATGTATGACACATGGTGAGGTGCCTGAGGATTGGCGGAGTGCTTCCATAGTGCCATTGTACAAAGGCAAAGGGGATAAAAGTGAGTGCTCAAATTACAGAGGTATAAGTTTGTTGAGTATTCCTGGTAAATTATATGGGAGGGAATTGATTGAGAGGGTGAAGGCATGTACTGAGCATCGGACTGGGGAAGAGCAGTGTGGTTTCAGAAGTGGTAGAGGATGTGTGGATCAGGTGTTTGCTTTCAAGAATGTATGTGAGAAATACTTAGAAAAGCAAATGGATTTGTATGTAGCATTTATGGATCTGGAGAAGGCAAATGATAGAGTTGATAGAGATGCTCTGTGGAAGGTATTAAGAATATATGATGTGGGAGGCTAGTTGTTAGAAGCAGTGAAAAGTTTTTATCGAGGATGTAAGGCATGTGTGCGTGTACGAAGAGATGAAAGTGATTGGTTCTCAGTGAATGTAGGTTTGCAGCAGGGGTGTGTGATGTCTCCATGGTTGTTTAATTTGTTTAAGGATGGGGTTGTTAGAAAGGTGAATGCAAGAGGGGCAAGTGTGCAGTCTGTTGTGGATGAGAGAGCTTGGGAAGTGAGTCAGTTGTTGTTTGTTGATGATACAGCGCTGGTGGCTGATTCGTGTAAGAAACTGCAGAAGCTGGTGACTGAGTTTGGTAAAGTGTGTGAAAGAAGAAAGTTAAGAGTAAATGTGAATAAGAGAAAGGTTATTAGGTACAGTAGGGCTGGAGGACAAGTCAATTGGGAGGTAAGTTTGAATGGGGAAAAACTGGAGGAAGTGAAGTGTTTTAGATATTTGGGAGTGGATTTGGCAGTGGATGGAACCATGGAAGCGGAAGTAAATCATAGGGTGGGGGAGAGATCATAGGGTGGGGGAGGGGGCGAAAATTCTGGGAGCGTTGAAGAATGTATGGAAGTCAAGAACGTTATCTCGGAAAGCAAAAATAGGTATGTTTGAAGGAACAGTGGTTCCAACAATGTTATATGGTTGCGAGGCATGGGCTATAGATAGAGTTGTGCGGAGGAGGGTGGATGTGCTGGAAATGAGATGTTTGAGGAGAATATGTGGTGTGAGGTGGTTTGATCAAGTAAGTAATAATAGGGTAAGAGAGATGTGTGGTAATAAAAAGAGTGTGGTTGAGAGAGCAGAAGAGGGTGTCTTGAAATGGTTTGGTCACATGGAGAGAATGAGTGAGGAAAGATTGACAAAGAGGATATATGTGTCAGAGGTGAAGGGAACAAGGAGAAGTGAGAGACCAAATTGGAGGTGGAAAGATGGAGTGAAACAGATTTTGAGTGGTCGGGGCCTGAACATGCAGGAGGGTGAAAGGCGGGCAAGGAATAGAGTGAATTGGAACGGTGTGGTATACCGGGGTTGTCATGCAGTCAATGGGTTGAACCAGGGCATGTGAAGCGTCTGGGGTAAACCATGGAAAGTTCTGTGGGACCTGGATGTGGAAAGGGAGCTGTGGTTTCGGTGCATCATTACATGACAGCTAGAGACTGAGTGTGAACGAATGTGGCCTTTGTTGTCTTTTCCTAGCACTATCTCGCACACATGCGGGGGGAGGGGGTTGTTTTTTCATGTGTGGCGGGGTGGCGATGGGACTGAATAAAGGCAGACAGTATGAATTATGTACATGTGTATATATGTATATATCTGTGTGTGTGTATATATTTATACGTTGAGATGTATAGGTATGTATATTTGCGTGTGTGGACGTGTATGTATATACATGCGAATGTGGGTGGGTTGGGCCACTCTTTCGTCTGTTTCCTTGCGCTATCTTGCTAACGCAGGAGACAGCAACAAAGCAAAATAATAATAATAATAATAATGTATGTGTTGAAATGTTTATTTATTTTGCTTTGTCGCTGTCTCCCGCGTTAGCGAGGTAGCGCAAAGAAACAGACGAAAGAATGGCCCAACCCGCCCACATACACATGTATATACAAACATGTCCACCCATGCACAATATACATAACTATACATCTCAATGTACACATATATATACACACACAGACATATACATATATACACATGTACATAATTCATACTGTCTGCCTTTATTTGTTCCCATTGCCACCTCGCCACACATGGAATAACAACCCCCTCCCCCCCTCATGTGTGCGAGGTAGCACTAGGAAAAACACCAAAGGCCCCATTCGTTCACACTCAGTCTCTAGCTGTCATGTAATAATGCACCAAAACCACAGCTCCCTTTCCACATCCAGGCCCCACACACTTTGCATGGTTTACCCCAGACGCTTCACATGCCCTGGTTCAATCCATTGACAGCACGTCAACCCCGGTATACCACATCGTTCCAATTCACTCTATTCCTTGCACGCCTTTCACCCTCCTGCATATTCAGGCCCCAATCACTCAAAATCTTTTTCACTCCATCTTTCCACCTCCAATTTGGTCTCCCACTTCTCCTCGTTCCCTCCACCTCTGACACATATATCCTCTTGGTCAATCTTTCCCCACTCATTCTCTCCATGTGACCAAACCATTTCAAAACACCCTCTTCTGCTCTCTCAACAACACTCTTTTTATTTCCACACATCTCTCTCACCCTTACATTACTTACTTGATCAAACCACCTCACACCGCATATTGTCCTCAAACATCTCATTTCCAGCACATCCACCCTCCTGCACACAACTCTATCCATAGCCCATGCCTCGCAACCATACAACATTGTTGGAACCACTATTCCTTCAAACATACCCATTTTTGCTTTCCGAGATAATGTTCTCGACTTCCAAACATTCTTCAAGGCTCCCAGAATTTTCGCCCACTCCCCCACCCTATGATTCACTTCCGCTTCCGTGGTTCCATCCGCTGCCAGATCCACTCCCAGATATCTAAAACACTTCACTTCCTCCAGCTTTTCTCCATTCAAACTTACCTCCCAATTGACTTGACCCTCAACCCTACTGTACCTAATAACCTTGCTCTTATTGACATTTACTCTTAACTTTCTTCTTTCACACACTTTACCAAACTCAGTCACCAGCTTCTGCAGTTTCTTACATGAATCAGCCACCAGCGCTGTATCATCAGCAAACAACAACTGACTCACTTCCCAAGCTCTCTCATCCACAACAGACTGCATACTTGCCCCTCTTTCCAAAACTCTTGCATTCACCTCCCTAACAACCCCATCCATAAACAAATTAAACAACCATGGAGACATCACACACCCCTGCCGCAAACCTACATTCACTGAAAACCAATCACTTTCCTCTCTTCCTACATGAACACATGCCTTACATCCTCGATAAAAACTTTTCACTGCTTCTAACAACTTGCCTCCCACACCATATATTCTCAATACCTTCCACAGAGCATCTCTATCAACTCTATCATATGCCTTCTCCAGATCCATAAATGCTACATACAAATCCATTTGCTTTTCTAAGTATTTCTCGCATACATTCTTCAAAGCAAACACCTGATCCACACATCCTCTA
Source organism: Panulirus ornatus (assembly GCF_036320965.1). Classification (NCBI taxonomy): domain Eukaryota; kingdom Metazoa; phylum Arthropoda; class Malacostraca; order Decapoda; family Palinuridae; genus Panulirus; species Panulirus ornatus. The sequence goes on from NC_092240.1 coordinate 31,335,690, forward strand.
CCACTTCTGAAACCACACTGCTCTTCCCCAATCTGACGCTTTGTACATGCCTTCACCCTCTCAATCAATACCCTCCCATATAATTTACCAGGAATACTCAACAAACTTATACCTATGTAATTTGAGCACTCACTCTTAACCCCTTTGCCTTTGTACAGTGGCACTATGCAAGCATTCCGCCAATCCTCAGGCACCTCACCATGAATCATACATACATTAAATAACCTTACCAACCAGTCAACAATACAGTCACCCCCTTTTTTAATAAATTCCACTGCAATGCCATCCAAACTTGCTGCTTTGCCGGCTTTCATCTTCCGTAAAGCTTTTACTACCTCTTCTCTATTTACCAAATCATTTTCCCTAACCCTCTCACTTTGCACACCACCTAGACCAAGACACCCCACATCTGCCACTCTATCATCAAACACATTCATCAAACCCTCAAAATACTCACTCCATCTCCTTCTCACATCACCACTACTTGTTATCACCTCCCCATTTGCCCCCTTCACTGAAGTTCCCATTTGCTCCCTTGTCTTACGTACTTTATTTACCTCCTTCCAAAACATCTTTTTATTCTCCCTGAAATTTAATGATACTCTCTCACCCCAACTCTCATTTGCCCTATTTTTTACCTCTTGCACCTTTCTCTTGACCTCCTGCCTCTTTCTTTAATACCTCTCCCACTCATTTGCATTTTTTTCCCTGCAAAAATCGCTCAAATGCCTCTCTCTTCTCTTTCACTAATATTCTTACTTCTTCATTCCACCACTCACTACCTTTTCTAATCAACCCACCTCCCACGCTTCTCATGCCACAAGCATCTTTTGCGCAAGCCATCACTGCTTCCCTAAATACATCCCATTTCTCCCCCACTCCCCTTACCTCCTTTGTTCTCACCTTTTTCCATTCTGTACTCAGTCTCTCCTGGTACTTCCTCATACAAGTCTCCTTCCCAAGCTCACTTACTCTCACCACTCTCTTCACCCCAACATTCTCTCTTCTTTTCTGAAAACCCCCACAAATCTTCACCTTTGCTTCCACAAGATAATGATCAGACATCCCTCCAGTTGCACCTCTCAGCACATTAACTTCCAAAAGTCTCTCTTTCGTGCGTCTATGAATTAACACGTAATCCAATAACGCTCTCTGGCCATCTCTCCTACTTACATACGTATACTTATGTATATCTCGCTTTTTAAATCAGGTATTCCCAATCACCAGTCCTTTTTCAGCACATAAATCTACCAGCTCTTCACCATTTCCATTTACAACACTGAACACCCCATGTATACTAATTATTCCCTCAACTGCCACATTACTCACCTTTGCATTCAAATCACCCATCACTATAACCCAGTCTTGTGCATCAAAACCACTAACACACTCATTCAGCTGCTCCCAAAACACTTGCCTCTCATGATCTTTCTTCTCATGCCCACGTGCATATGCACCAATAATCACCCATCTCTCTCCATCAACTTTCAGTTTTACCCATATCAATCGAGAATTTACTTCCTTACATTCTATCACATACTCCCACAACTCCTGATTCAGGAGTAGTGCTACTCCTTCCCTTGCTCTTGTCCTCTCACTAACCCCTGACTTTACTCCCAAGACATTCCCAAACCACTCTTCCCCTTTACCCTTTAGCTTCGTTTCACTCAGAGCCAAAACATGCAGGTTCCTTTCCTCAAACATACTACCTATCTCTCCTTTTTTCTCATCTTGGTTACATCCACACACATGTTGAAATGTATGTGTATGTATATGTTGAAAAGTATATGTGTGTATATGTGTGTATGAGCGTTTACGTATACACATGAGTATGTGGGTGGGTTGGGCCATTCCTCGTCTGTTTCCTTACGCTACCTAGCTGATGAGGGACACAGCAATTAAGTATAACAAATATAAATATAAACATATATTATCATTTATTATCATTACTATACTTAATCACTGTTTCCTGCGTCAGTGAGGTAGCACAAGTAAACAGACGAACAATAGCCCAACCACTCATATACTCATAAATATACATAAATGTCCATACACACACATATACATACATATACATTTCAATGTATCGATACAAATACGTACACAGACCTATACATATATACACGTGTACATATTCATACTTGATGCTACATCCATTTCCATCGCCACTCCGCCACACAGACATAGCATCCCCCCCTCATCAGTGGAGCAGCGCCAGGAAAAGACAAAAAGGCCTCATTCGTTAACACTCAGTACCTACCTGTCATGTGTAATGCACCGAAACCACAGCTCCATTTCCACATCCAGGCCCCACAGACCTTTCCATGATTTACCCCAGATGCTTCACGTGCCCTGGTTCAGTCCATTGACAGTACATCAACCCAGGTATACCACATTGTTCCAATTCACTCGATCCCTTGCACTCTTTTCACCCTCCTGTATGTTCAGGTCCAGATCTCTCAAAATCTTTTTCACTCCATCCTTCCACCTCCAATTTGGTCTCCTGCTTGTCCTTGTTCCCTCCACATCTTTGTCAATCTTTCCTCACTCATCATCTCAATGTGTCCAAACCATTTCAGCGCACCCTCTTCTGCTCTCTCAACCACATTCTTTTTATTACCACATATCTCTCTTACCCTTTCATTACTTATTTGGTCAAACCACCTCACACAACATATGTCCTTAAACATTTCATTTCCAACACATCCACCCTCTTCCGTACAACCTTATCTATAGCCCATGCCTCACAACCATATAACACTGTTGGAACCACTATTCCTTCAAACATAACCATTTTTCTCTCCACGATAACATTCATGCCTTCGACACATTCTTCAATGCTCCCAGAACATATGCCCTCTCCCCCACCCTGTGACTCACTTCCATTTCCAGGGTTCCATCTGCTTCTAAGTCAACTACCACATATCTAAAACACTTCACTTCCTCCAGTTTTTCTCCATGTAAACTTACCTCCTAATTAACTTGTCCCTGAACACTACTGAACCTAATAACCTTGCTCTTATTCATAATTACTCTCAAGTTTCTTCTTTCACACACTTTACCAAACTCAGTCACCAACCTCTGAAGTTTCTCACCCAAATCAGCCACCAGCACTATATCATCAGCAAACAACAACTGACTCACTTCCCAAGCCCTCTCATCCACAGAAGCCTGCATACTTACCCCCTCTCCAAAACTCTTGCATGCACCTCCTTAACAACCCTATCCATAAACAAATTAAACAACCACGGAGACATCATGCACCCCTGCCACAAACCAGCATTCACTGGAAACCAATCACTCTCCTCTCTTCCTACTCGTACACATGCCTTACATCCTCGATAAAAACTTTTCATTGCTTGTAGCAACTTACCTCCCACACCAATCACTTTCCTCTCTTCCTACTCGTACACATGCCTTACATCCTCAATAAAAACTTTTCACTGATTCAAATAACTTGCCTCCCACACCATATATTCTTAATACCTTCCACAGAGCATCTCTATCAACTCTATCATATGCCTTCTACAGATCCATAAATGCTACATATAAATCCATTTGCATTTCTAAGTATTTCCCACATACATTCTTCAAAGCAAACACCTGATCCACACATCCTCTACCACTTCTGAAACCAAACTGCTCTTCCCCAATCTGATGCTCTGTACATGCCTTCACCCTCTCAATCAATATCCTCCCACACAATTTCCCAGGAATACTCAACAAACTCACACCTCTGTAATTTGAGCACTCACCTTTATCCCCTTTCCCTTTGTACAATGGCACTATGCATGCATTCCACCAATCCTCAGGCACTTCACCATGAGCCACACATACACTGAAAATCCTCACCAACCAGTCAACAACACATTCACCCACTTTTTTAACAAACTCAACTGCAATACCATCCAAACCCGCCATGTTGCCAACTTTCATCTTCTGCAAAGCTTTCACTACCTCCTCCCTGTCTACCGAATCACTCTCCCTGACCCTCTCACTTCACACACCACCTCGACCAAAACACCCCATATCTGCCACTCTACCATCTAACACATTCAACAAACCCTCAAAATACTCACTCCATCTCCTCACATCACCACTACTTGTTATTACCTTCCCAGTAGCCCCTCTCACCGATGTTCCCATTTGTTCTCTTGTCTTACGCACTTTATTAACCTCCTTCCAAAACATATTTTTATTTTCCCTAAGATCTCATGATACTCTGCCACCCCGACTCCCATCTGCCCTCTTTTTCATCTCTTGCACCTTTCTCCTGACCTCCCGCCTCTCTCCCTTATTCATCTCCCGGTCATTTGCATCATTTCCCTGCAAAAATCATCCAAATGCCCCTGTCTTCTCTTCACTAACAATCTCACTTCTTCATCCCACCACTCACTACCCTTTCCAATCTGCCCATCCCCCACGCTTCTCATGCCAAAAGCATCTTTCACGCAATTCAACACTGATTCCCTAAACGCAACTCACTCCTCCCCCACGTCCTTTGCTCTCACCTTTTTCCATTTGGCACTCAGTCTCTCCTGGTACTTCTTCACAAAAGTCCCCTTTCCAAGCTCACTTACTCTCACCACTTCACCCCAATTTTCTCTCTCTTCTTTTCTGAAAACCTCTACAAATCTTCACCTTCGCTTCCACAAGATAATAATCAGACATCCCTCCAGTTGCACCTCTCAGTACATTAACATCCAAAAGTCTCTCTTTCACATGCCTATCAATTAACATGTAATCCAATAATACTCTCTGGCCATCTCTCCTACTTACATACGTACACTTACGTATATCTCTCTTTTTAAACCAGGTATTCCCAATCACCAGTCCTTTTTCAAAACACAAATCTACAAGCTCTTCACCATTTCAATTTACAACACTGAACACCAAATGTACACCAATTATTCCCTCAACTGCCACATTACTCACCTTTGCATTCAAATCACCCATCATTATAACCCGGTCTTGTGCATCAAAACTGCTAACACACTCACTCAGCTGCTCCCAAATCACTTGCCTCTCATGATCTTTCTTCTCATGCCCAGGTGCATATGCACCAATAATCACCCATCTCTCTCAATCCACTTCAGTTTTACCCATATCAATCTACAGCTTACTTTCTTACACTGTATCACATAGTCCCACAACTCCTGTTTCAGAAATAGCACTACTCATTCCTTTTCCTTTGTCCTCTCACCAACCCCTGACTTTACTCCCACAACATTCCCAAACCACTCTCCCCTTTACCCTTGAGCTTCAATTCACTCAGAGCTAAAACATCCAGGTTCCTTTCCTCAAACATTCAACCTCTGTCTTCTTTTTTCTCATCTTGGTCACATCCAAACACATTTGGATACCCTAGTCTGAGCCTTTGAGGAAGATGAGCACTCCCCACATGACTCCTTCTGTTTCCCCTTTTAGAAAGTTAAAATACAAGGAGGGGAGGGGTCTCTAGCCCCCTCCGCTCACGTTATCTTTAGTTGCCTTCTATGACATGTGGGGTGAAGAGAGTGGTGAGAGTAAGTGAGCTTGGGAAGGAGGCTTGTGTGAGGAAGTTTTATCTCAGAAAGCAAAATGGCTATGTTTGAAGGAATAATGGTTCCAACAATGTTATATGGTAGCGAGGCATTAGCTATAGATAGGGTTGTGTGGAGGGGTGTGGATGTGTTGGAAATGAGATGTTTGAGGACAATACGTGGTGTGAGGTGGTTTGACCGAATAAGTAATGAAAGGGTATGAGAGATGTGTGGTAATACAAAGAGTGTGGTTGAGAAAGCAGAAGAGCTTGTATTGAAATGGTTTGGTCACATGGAGAGAATGAGTGAGGAAAGATTGACAAAGAGGATATATGTCAGAGGTGGAGGGAACAAGAAGTGGGAGACCAAATTGGAGGTGGAAGGATGGAGTGAAAAAGATTTAGAGCGATTGAGGTCTGAACATGCAGGAGGGTGAAAGGCATGCAAGGAATAGAGTGAATTGGAACGATGTGGTATACTGGGGTCGACATGCTGTCAATGGACTGAATCAGGGCATGTGAAGTGTCTGGGGTAAACCATGGAAAGTTTTGTGGCACCTGGATGTGGAAAGGGAGCTGTGGTTTCTGTACATTACACATGACAGCTAGAGACTGAGCGTGAACAAATCTGGCCGTCGTCTTTTTCTAGAGCTATCTCGCGCGCGTGCGGGGGGAGGGAGGTGTCATTTCATGTGTGGCGGGGTGGCGACGGAAATGAATAAAGGCAGCAAGTATGAATTATGCACATGTGTATATGTAGATTGTATATATACATTGGGGTGTCTAAATATGTGTGGATGTAACCAAGATGAGAAAAAAGGAGAGATAGGTAGTATGTTTGAGGAAAGGAACCTGCATGTTTTGGCTCTGAGTGAAACGAAGCTCAAGGGTAAAGGGGAAGAGTGGTTTGGGAATGTCTTGGGAGTAAAGTCAGGGGTTAGTGAGAGGACAAGAGCAAAGGAAGGAGTAGCACTACTCTTGAAACAGGAGCTGTTGGAGTATGTGATAGAGTGTAAGAAAGTAAACTCTAGATTGATATGGGTAAAACTGAAAGTGGATGGAGAGAGACGGGTGATTATTGGTGCCTATGCACCTGGGCATAAGAAGAAAGATCATGAGAGACAAGTGTTTTGGGAGCAGCTGAGTGAGTGTGTTAGCAGTTTTGATGCACGAGACCGGATTATAGTGATGGGCGATTTGAATGCAAAGGTGAGTAATGTGGCAGTTGAGGGAATAATTGGTGCACATGGGGTGTTCAGTGTTGTAAACTGAAATGGAGAAGAGCTTGTAGATTCCTGTGCTGAAAAAGGACTGGTGATTGGTAATACCTGGTTTAAAAAGAGAGATATACATAAGTATATGTATGTAAGTAGGAGAGATGGCCAGAGAGCATTATTGGATTATGTGTTAGTTGACAGGCATGTGAAAGAGAGACTTTTGGATGTTAATGTACTGAGAGGTGCAACTGAAGGGATGTCTGATCATTATCTTGTGGAGGCAAACGTGAAGATTTGTAGAGGATTTCAGAAAAGAAGAGAGAATGTTGGGGTGAAGAGAGTGGTGAGAGTAAGTGAGCTTGGGAAGGAGACTTGTGTGAGGAAGTACCAGGAGAGACTGAGTGCAAAATAGAAAAATGTGAGAGCAAAGGATGTAAGGGGAGTGGGGGAGGAATGGGAGGTTTTTAGGGAAGCAGTGATGGCTTGCGTAAAAGATGCTTGTGGCATGAGAAAGGTGGGAGGTGGGCAGATTGGAAAGGGGAGTGAGTGGTGGGATGAAGGAGTAAGATTATTAGTGAAAGAGATGAGAGAGGCACTTGGACGATTTTTGCAAGGAAATAGTGCAAATGACTCGGAGATGTATAAAAGAAAGAGGCAGGAGGTCAAGAGAAAGGTGCAAGAGGTCAAAAAGAGGGCAAATGAGAGTTGGAGTGGGAGATTATCATTAAATTTTAGGAAGAATAAAAAGATGTTTTGGAAGGAGGTAAATAAAGTGCATAAGACAAGAGAACAAATGGGAACATCGGTGAAGGGGGTTAATGGGGAGGTAATAAATAGTGGTGATGTGAGAAGGGGATGGAGTGAGTATTTTAAAGGTTTGTTGAATGTGTTTGATGATAGAATGGCAGATATAGGGTGTTTTGGTCGAGGTGGTGTGCGAAGAGAGGGTCAGGGAGAATGGTTTGGTAAACAGAGAAGAGGTAGTAAAAGCTTTGCAGAAGATGAAAGCCAGCAAGGCAGCAGGTTTGAATGGTACCGCAGTGGAATTTATAAAAAAAAAAAAAAAAAAAAAAAGGGGGGGGGTGAATGTGTTGTTGACTGGTTGGTGAGGATATTCAATGTATGTATGGCTCATGGTGAGGTGCCTGAGGATTGATGGAATGCATGCATAGTGCCATTGTACAAAGGCAAAGGGGATGAAGGTGAGTGTTCAAATTACAGAGGTATAAGTCTGTAGAGTATTCCTGGGAAATTATATGGGAGGGTGCTGATTGAGAGGGTGAAGGCATGTACTGAGCATCAAATTGGGGAAGAGCAGTGTGGTTTCAGAAGTGGTAGAGGATGTGTGGATCATGCGTTTGCTTTCAAGAATGTATGTGAGAAATACTTAGAAAAGCAAATGGATTTGTATGTAGCACTTATGGATCTGGAGAAGACATATGATTGAGTTGCTAGAGATGCTCTGTTGAAGGTATTAAGAGTATACGGTGTGGGAGGTAGGTTGCTACAAGCAGTGAAGTTTTTATTGAAGATGCAAGATGTGCATGAGTATGAAGAGAGGAAAGTGATTGGTTCTCAGTGAATGTCGGTTTGCGGCAGGGGTGCGTGATGTCTCCATGGATGTTTAATTTGTTTATGGATGGGATTGTTAGGGAGGTGAATGCAAGTTTTTTGGAGAGGAGGGAAGTATGCAGTCCGTTGTGGATGAGAGGGTTTGGGAAGTGAGTCAGTTGTTGTTCGCTGATGATTCGGCGCCGGTGGCTGATTCAGGTGAGAAGCTGCAGGAGTTGGTGACTGAGTTTGGTAAAGTGTGTGAAAGAAGAAAGCTGAGAGTAAATGTGAATAAGAGCAAGGTTATTAGGTACAATAGGGTTGAGGGACAATTCAATTGGTAGGTATGTTTGAATGGAGAAAAACTGGAGGAAGTGAAGTGTTTTAGATATCTGGGAGTGGATTTGGCAGTGGATGGAAACATGAAAGCAGAAATGTGTCACAGGGTAGGGGAGGGGGCGAAAGTTCTGAGAGCGTTGAAGAATGTGTGGAAGGAAAGAACAGTATCTCGGAAAGCAAAAATGGGTATGTTTGAAGGAATAGTGGTTCTAACAATGTTATATGGTTGTGAGGTGTGGGCTATGGATAGGGTTGTGCGAAGGAGGGTGGTTGTGTTGGAAATGAGATGTTTGAGGAAAATATGTGCTGTGAGGTGGTTTGATCAGGTAAGTACTGAAAGGGTAAGAGAGGTGTGTGGTAATAAAAACAGTGTGGTTGAGAGAGCAGAAGAGCTTGTATTGAAATGGTTTGGTCACATGGAGAGAATGAGTGAGGAAAGATTGACGAAGTGGATATATGTGTCAAAGTAGAAGGGACCGAGGAGAAGTGGGAGACCAAATTGGAGGTGGAAGGATGGAGTGAAAAAGCTTTTGAGTGATTGGGGCCTGAACATGCAGGAGGGTGAAAGGCGTGCAAGGAAGAAAGTGAATTGGAACAATGTGGTATACTAGGGTCAACGTGCTGTCAATGGATTGAACCAGGGCATGTGAAGTGTCTGGCGTAAACCATGGAAAGTTTTGAGGGGTCTGGACGTGGAAAAGGAGCTGTGGCTTCAGTGCATTACACATGACAGCTAAAGACTGAGTGTGAATGAATGTGGTATTTCTTGTCTTTTCCTAGCACTACCTCGCACATGTGCAGGTTGAGGGGGTTGTCATTACATGTGGGGCGGGTTGGCGACGGGAATGAATAAAGGCAGCAAGTATGAATTATGTAAATGTGTATATATGTATATGTCTGTGTATGTATATTTATGTACACGTTAAAATGTACAGGCGAGCGAGAGAAACTTTTGGATGTTAATGTGCTGAGAGGTGCAACTGGAGGGATGTCTGATCATTATCTTGTGGAGGCAAAGGTGAAGATTTGTGGGGGTTTTCAGAAAAGAAGAGAGAATGTTGGGGCGAAGAGGGTGGTGAGAGTAAGTGAGCTTGGGAAGGAGACTTGTGTGAGGAAGTACCAAGAGAGACTGAGTACAAAATGGAAAAAGGTGAGAACAAAGGAGGTGAGGGAGTGGGGGAGGAATGGGATGTATTTAGGGAAGCACTGATGGCTTGCACAAAAGACGCTTCTGGCATGAGAAGCATGGGAGGTGGGTTGATTACAAAGGGTAGCGAGTGGTGGGATGAAGAAGTAAGATTATTAGTGAAAGAGAAGAGAGAGGCATTTGGACGATTTTTGCAGGGAAATAATGCAAATGAGTGGGAGATGGATAAAAGAAAGAGGCAGGAGGTCAAGAGAAAGGTGCAAGAGGAGAAATAGAGGGCAAATGAGAGCTGGGGTGAGAGAGTATCATTAAATTTTAGGGAGAATAAAAAGATGTTTTGGAAGGAGGTAAATAAAGTGCGTAAGACAAGGGAACAAATGGGAACTTCAGTAAAGGGGGCTAATGGGAAGATGATAACAAGTAATAGTGATGTGAGAAGGAGATGGAGTGAGTATTTTGAAGATTTGTTGAATGTGTTTGATGATAGAGTGGTAGATATAGGGTGTTTTGGTCAAGGTCAAGGTGGTGTGCAAAGTGAGAGGGTTTGGGAAAATGATTTGGTAAACAGAGAAGAGGTGGTAAAAGCTTTGCGGAAGATGAAAGCCGGCAAGGCAGCAGGTTTGGATGGTATTGCAGTGGAATTTATTAAAAAAGGGGTGACTGTATTGTTGACTGGTTGGTAAGGTTATTTAATGTATGTATGATTCATGGTGAGGTGCCTGAGGATTGGCAGAATGCTTGCATAGTGCCATTGCACAAAGGCAAAGGGGATAAAAGTGAGTGCTCAAATTACAGAGGTATAAGTTTGTTGAGTATTCCTGGTAAATTATATGGGAGGGTATTGACTGAGAGGGTGAAGGCATGTACAGAACATCAGACTGGGGAAGAGCAGTGTGGTTTCAGAAGTGGTAGAGGATGTGTAGATCAGGTGTTTGCTTTGAAGAATGTATGTGAGAAATACTTAGAAAAACAAATGGATTTGTATGTACCATTTATGGATCTGGAGAAGGCATATGATAAGAGTTGATAGAGATGCTCTGTGGAAGGTACTAAGAGTATATGGTGTGGGAGGCAAGTTGTTAGAAGCAGTGAAAAGTTTTTATCAAGGATGTAAGGCATGTGTACGTGTAGGAAGAGAGGAAAGTGATTGGTTCTCAGTGAATGTAGGTTTGCGGCAGGGGTGTGTGATGTCTCCATGGTTGTTTAATTTGTTTATGGATGGGGTTGTTAGGGAGGTGAATACAAGAGTTTTGCAAAGAGGGGCAAGTATGCAGTCTGTTGGGGATGAGAGAGCTTGGGAAGTGAGTCAGTTGTTGTTCGCTGATGATACAGCACTGGTGGCTGATTCATGTGAGAAACTGCAGAAGCTGGTGACTGAGTTCGGTAAAGTGTGTGAAAGAAGAAAGTTAAGAGTAAATGTGAATGAGAGCAAGGTTATTAGGTACAGTAGGGTTGAGGGTCAAGTCAATTGGGAGGTAAGTTTGAATGGAGAAAAACTGGAGGAAGTGAAGCATTTTAGATATCTGGGAGTGGATTTGGCAGTGGATGGAACCATGGAAGCAGAAGTGAATCATAGGGTGGGGGAGGGGGCGAAAGTCCTGGGAGCCTTGAAGAATGTTTGGAAGTCAAGAACATTATTTCGGAAAGCAAAAATGGGTATGTTTGAAGGAATGGTGGTTCCAACAATGTTGTATGGTTGCGAGGCGTGGGCTATGGACAGAGTTGTGTGCAGGAGGGTGGATGTACTGGAAATGAGATGTTTGAGGAGAATATGTGGTGTGAGGTGGTTTGATCGAGTAAGTAATGTAAGGGTAAGAGAGATGTGTGGAAATAAAAAGAGCATGGTTGAGAGAGCAGAAGAGGGTGTTTTGAAATGGTTTGGGCACATGGAGAGAATGAGTGAGGAAAGATTGACAAAGAGGATATATGTGTAGGAGGTGGAGGGAACGAGGAGAAGTGGGAGACCAAATTGGAGGTGGAAAGATGGAGTGAAAAAGACTTTGAGTGATCGGGCCCTGAACATGCAGGAGGGTGAAAGGCGGGCAAGGAATAGAGTGAATTGGACCGATATGGTATACCGGGGTCGACGTGCTGTCAATGGATTGAATCAGAGCATGTGAAGCGTCTGGGGTAAACCATGGAAAGTTCTGTGGGGCCTTGATGTGGAAAGGGAGCTGTGGTTTCGGGCATTATTACATGACAGCTAGAGACTGAGTGTGAACGAATGGGGCCTTTTTTGTCTTTTCCTAGCGCTACCTCGCACACATGAGGGGGGGAGGGGGATGTTATTCCATGTGTGGAGAGATGGTGATGGGAATAAATAAAGGCAGACAGTATGAATTATGTACATGCATATATATGTATATGTCTGTGTGTGTATATATGTGTACATTGAGAAGTATAGGTATGTATATTTGCGTGTGTGGACGTGTATGTATATACATGTGTATGGGGGTGGGTTGGGCCATTTCTTTCGTCTGTTTCCTTGCGCTACCTCGCAAACGCGGGAGACAGCGACAAAGCAAAATAAATAAGCAAATATGTAATGTATAGGTATGTAAATGTGCGTGTGTGGATATGTATGTATATACATGTGTATGGGGGTTGGTTGGGCCTTTCTTTCATCTGTTTCCTTGTGCTACCTCGCTAATGCGGGAGACAGCAACAAAGTATAATAAATATATAAAAATAAATAAATGTATATATATGTATACATATCTTTTTTTTTTTTTTTTTTCAAACTATTTGCCATTTCCCGCATTAGCTAGGTAGCGTTAAGAACAGAGGACTGGGCCTTTTTCGGAATATCCTCACCTGGCCCCCTCTGTTCCTTCTTTTGGAAAATTAAAAAAAAACGAGAGGGGAGGATTTCCAGCCCCCCGCTCCCTCCCCTTTTAGTCGCCTTCTACGACACGCAGAGAATACGTGGGAAGTATTCTTAATCCCCTATCCCCAGCCATATATATACATTTATACATTATTCTCGATTAATATGGGTAAAACTGAAAGTTGATGGAGAGAGGTGGGTGATTATTGGTGCATATGCACCCGGGCATGAGAAGAAAGATCATGAGAGACAAGTGTTTTGGGAGCAGCTGAATGAGTGTGTTAGTGGTTTTGATGCACGAGACCGGGTTATAGTGATGGGTGATTTGAATGCAAAGGTGAGTAATGTGGCAGTTGAGGGCATAATTGGTATACATGGGGTGTTCAGTGTTGTAAATGGAAATGGTGAAGAGCTTGTAGATTTATGTGCTGAAAAAGGACTGATGATTGGGAATACCTGGTTTAAAAAGCGAGATATACATAAGTATACTTATGTAAGTAGGAGAGATGGCCAGAGAGCGTTATTGGATTACGTGTTAATTGACAGGCGTGTGAAAGAGAGACTTTTGGATGTTAATGTGCTGAGAGGTGCAACTGGAGGGATGTCTGATCATTATCTTGTGGAGGCTAAGGTGAAGATTTGTATGGGTTTTCAGAAAAGAAGAGTGAATGTTGGGGTGAAGAGGGTGGTGAGAGTAAGTGAGCTTGGGAAGGAGACCTGTGTGAGGAAGTACCAGGAGAGACTGAGTACAGAATGGAAAAAGGTGAGAACAATGGAAGTAAGGGGAGTGGGGGAGGAATGGGATGTATTTAGGGAATCAGTGATGGATTGCGCAAAAGATGCTTGTGGCATGAGAAGAGTGGGAGGTGGGTTGATTAGAAAGGGTAGTGAGTGGTGGGATGAAGAAGTAAGAGTATTAGTGAAAGAGAAGAGAGAGGCATTTGGACGATTTTTGCAGGGAAAAAATGCAATTGAGTGGGAGATGTATAAAAGAAAGAGACAGGAGGTCAAGAGAAAGGTGCAAGAGGTGAAAAAAAGTGCAAATGAGAGTTGGGGTGAGAGAGTATCATTAAATTTTAGGGAGAATAAAAAGATGTTCTGGAAGGAGGTAAATAAAGTGCGTAAGACAAGGGAGCAAATGGGAACTTCAGTGAAGGGCGCAAATGGGGAGGTGATAACAAGTAGTGGTGATGTGAGAAGGAGATGGAGTGAGTATTTTGAAGGTTTGTTGAATGTGTTTGATGATAGAGTGGCAGATATAGGGTGTTTTGGTCAAGGTGGTGTGCAAAGTGAGAGGGTTAGGGAAAATGATTTGGTAAACAGAGAAGAGGTAGTGAATGCTTTGCGGAAGATGAAAGCCGGCAAGGCAGCAGGTTTGGATGGTATTGCAGTGGAATTTATTAAAAAAGGGGGTGACTGTATTGTTGACTGGTTGGTAAGGTTATTTAATGTATGTATGACTCATGGTGAGGTGCCTGAGGATTGGCGAAATGCGTGCATAGTGCATTGTACAAAGGCAAAGGGGATAAGAGTGAGTGCTCAAATTACAGAGGTATAAGTTTGTTGAGTATTCCTGGTAAATTATATGGGAGGGTATTGATTGAGAGGGTGAAGGCATGTACAGAGCATCAGATTGGGGAAGAGCAGTGTGGTTTCAGAAGTGGTAGAGGATGTGTGGATCAGGTGTTTGCTTTGAAGAATGTATGTGAGAAATACTTAGAAAAGCAAATGGATTTGTATGTAGCATTTATGGATCTGGAGAAGGCATATGATAGAGTGATAGAGATGCTCTGTGGAAGGTATTAAGAATATATGGTGTGGGAGGAAAGTTGTTAGAAGCAGTGAAAAGTTTTTATCGAGGATGTAAGGCATGTGTACGTGTAGGAAGAGAGGAAAGTGATTGGTTTTCAGTGAATGTAGGTTTGCGGCAGGGGTGTGTGATGTCTCCATGGTTGTTTAATTTGTTTATGGATGGGGTTGTTAGGGAGGTAAATGCAAGAGTTTTGGAAAGAGGGGCAAGTATGAAGTCTGTTGGGGATGAGAGAGCTTGGGAAGTGAGTCAGTTGTTGTTCGCTGATGATACAGCGCTGGTGGCTGATTCATGTGAGAAACTGCAGAAGCTGGTGACTGAGTTTGGTAAAGTGTGTGGAAGAAGAAAGTTAAGAGTAAATGTGAATAAGAGCAAGGTTATTAGGTACAGTAGGGTTGAGGGTCAAGTCAATTGGGAGGTGAGTTTGAATGGAGAAAAACTGGAGGAAGTGAAGTGTTTTAGATATCTGGGAGTGGATCTGGCAGCGGATGGAACCATGGAAGCGGAAGTGGATCATAGGGTGGGGGAGGGGGCGAAAATTCTGGGGGCCTTGAAGAATGTGTGGAAGTCGAGAACATTATCTCGGAAAGCAAAAATGGGTATGTTTGAAGGAATAGTGGTTCCAACAATGTTGTATGGTTGCGAGGCATGGGCTATAGATAGAGTTGTGCGCAGGAGGATGGATGTGCTGGAAATGAGATGTTTGAAGACAATGTGTGGTGTGAGGTGGTTTGATCGAGTGAGTAACGTAAGGGTAAGAGAGATGTGTGGAAATAAAAAGAGCGTGGTTGAGAGAGCAGAAGAGGGTGTTTTGAAGTGGTTTGGGCACATGGAGAGAATGAGTGAGGAAAGATTGACCAAGAGGATATATGTGTCGGAGGTGGAGGGAACGAGGAGAAGAGGGAGACCAAATTGGAGGTGGAAAGATGGAGTGAAAAAGATTTTGTGTGATCGGGGCCTGAACATGCAGGAGGGTGAAAGGAGGGCAAGGAATAGAGTGAATTGGAGCGATGTGGTATACCGGGGTTGACGTGCTGTCAGTGGATTGAATCAAGGCATGTGAAGCGTCTGCGGTAAACCATGGAAAGCTGTGTAGGTATGTATATTTGCGTGTGTGGACGTATGTATATACATGTGTATGGGGGGGGTTGGGCCATTTCTTTCGTCTGTTTCCTTGCGCTACCTCGCAAACGCGGGAGACAGCGACAAAGTATAATAATATAATATAAATATGTATACAATGAAGCATATAGGTATGTACATGTGCGTGTGTGGATGTGTATGTATATACATGTACATGTGGGTGGGGTGGGCCATTCTTTCATCTGTTTCTTTGCGCTACCTCGCTAATGCAGGAGACAGTGACAAAGTATAATAAATAATATGATAATAATATATATTTCATACTTGAATGCTGTTTCCCACTATCCATGATCCATTCACATCCATTCTCTGGCTGTCATGAGTGATACACTGAAACCAGAGGCCCCAGTCCAAAACCAGGCCCTACAGACATTTGAACGCTTCACATGCTCTGGTTCAGTTCATTAACTGCACGTTGACCCCGCTATACCACATCATTCTAATTCACTTCATTCCTTGCATGCATCTCACCCTCCTGTATGTGTAGGCCGCGATTGCTCAAAATCTTTTTCACTCCATCCTTCCACCTTCAATTTAGTCTCCTGCTTCTCCTTGTTCCCTTCATCTCTGACACATATATCCTCTTTTCCATCTTTCCCCACTCATTCTCTCCATATGTCCAAACCATTTCAGCACAACCTCTTCTGCCCTCTCAATCACACTCCTTTTATTTCTACACATCTCTCTTACCCTTTCATTACTAATTCGATCAAACCACTTCACACCACATATTGTCCTCAAACCTTTCTTTTCAAACACATTCACCCTCCTCCGTACAACCCTCATCTATAGCCTATGCATTACAACCATATAATATTGTTGGAACTACTATTCCTTCCAACATACCCATTTTCGCTCTACGAGACAATGTTCTCTTCCACACATTCTTCATCACTGCCAGAACCTTCGCCCCCTCTCCCACCCTGTGACTCACTTCCACTTCTACAGTTCCATTCACTGCTAGATCTACTCCCGGATATCTAAAACACTTCACTTCCTCTAATCTTTCTCCATTCAAACTAACATCCCAATTAACCTGTCCCCCAATCCTAATAACCTTGCTGTTACTAACATTTACTCTCAACTTTATTCATTCTTTCACACACTTTTCCAAACTCAGTCACCAACTTCTGCAGTTTCTCACTGGAATCATTCACTAGAGCTGCATCAGTGGAGAACAACAACTGAATCACTTCCCAGGTTCTCTCATCCCCTTGAGCCATCCACTGCAACTGCCATGCCAGATCGTGGGCCATATCCATACATCTTTCAAAGAACAAGGAAGGAAATTCATAACACTCATCCATGTAGATTGGGGAACCATACCTTCTATGATTTTCCAGATACAGATAATGATATAACTCTCCCATCTTGTTTCAGCAGGTACAGCCTCAGACACTTCAATTGTTTCCAGTAATTTAGTTCCTTTGCCAAATCAATATGGGTTGTGAAAGATCTCTGAACAATTTCTAATTCCACAGATTTGCCCGCCTTGTAGGGTGATATTAGAACACAAAAATATTCGGTGCATGAAAGAATTAGCTCCTTGAATAATATTATCACTGGTTTTCTACCCTTGTCTTGAGGGTTTGCAGGAACCAGCCTGCCATCCTTCTGCAAGTGGGAACTGATGTTTTGTGGTGTTTGCTGAAGGTTCGGTCATTAGAAATTAATACTCTGAAGTCTTTCATATTATTCAACCAGTTTAAGATAACATTTCTGTCCATTCAGCATTCTTTGTTTTCTTATTTCTTCATTGTCTCCATTTCAGAGAGTTGAAACTGATCTCCACGGAAAAGGATGTTGTTCTCAGTTGCCCAGTTAAACACTTCATTCATGTCTCCTTGTAGCCTTTCAGCATCTTCTATCAATGTGACTTTCATACTTATTCTTGTGTCAAGTGCAAAGGATGATAGGAAACTGTGGTTTGCGTTTGCATCATCTTTGGGGACTGAGCTTTTTACTGTGGAGACACTAGGGATGGCATGGTTTATAACTATGTGCTGAGATCTATTAGTTAAAACACTGTATATACATCTCTACATTTTTCCAGTTATTCCCATCTTTCACATCTTATGTGCAGTGACACCATGTTTATATCAGTCAAATACTTTTGCAAAGTCTGTGTAAATCACAGCAACATTGTCTCTGTTTTCCAGAACTTCAACAATCCTACCATTATGGTCAAGCAACTGAGAGATGCAAGATCTTCCAACCCTGAAACCATGTTGTCCTAGGTTATGTAGATTGTCAACTTCCATAAATTCAGTTAAATTGCCTCTTAGAACTCTTTCAAAGATCTTAATGATGTGTGATGCTATTGGATGATAGTTTTTGGGGACTACTTTCCTTTCACCTTTGTAGACTGGGATGATGTGGGTCAATTTCAGACTCTTTGGAATGATGCTAAAATCTAGACTTTTTCTCCAGAGCATATTTTGTGCACATGCTACAAGTTTCTTGTATTTCTTTATGAAGAGCAAGTTTCATGAGTTCAGGCCTAGGGCTAAGTGCATGGGCGTGCTCTCAATGACCCTCTGGAAATCTTGTGTCGAGATAGTGATGTCTGGCGCATGTGACTTTGGGGGATACTGTTTAGGAAGAAACCTGTTGGGTCATTTATCTTTATTATTGTTTTTGGCTGAGTGAATAGATTCATCCTGCCTCTTTATAATTTCATTCATCTCATGCCAGTCATCTGTATTATTACCTTCTGTTTTAAGTGGGCCAATAGAGTTCGTGGTCCGGTATTTTCATTTTCTCCCCTATCACTGGGGATAGGGGAGAAAGAATACTTCCCTCGCATTCCTCACGTGTCGTAGAAGGCGGCTAAAGGGGACAGGAGCGGGGGGCCAGAAACCCTCCCCTCCTTGTATTTTAACTTTCTAAAAGGGGAAACAGAAGAAGGAGTCACGAGAGGAGTGCTCATCCTCCTCGAAGGCTCAGATTGGGGTGTCTAAATGTGTGTGGATGTAACCAAGATGAGAAAAAAGGAGAGATAGGTAGTATGTTTGAGGAAAGGAACCTGTATGTTTTGGCTCTGAGTCAAATGAAGCTCAAGGGTAAAGGGGAAAAGCGGTTTGGGAATGTCTTGGGAGTAAAGTCAGGGGTTAGTGAGAGGACAAGAGCAAGGGAAGGAGTAGCACTACTCCTGAATCAGGAGTTGTGGGAGTATGTGATAGTGTAAGAAAGTAAATTCTAGATTGATATGGGTAAAACTGAAAGTTGATGGAGAGAGATGGGTGATTATTGGTGCATATGCACCTGGGCATGAGAAGAAAGATCATGAGAGGCAAGTGTTTTGGGAGCAGCTGAATGAGTGTGTTAGTGGTTTTGATGTAAAAGACTGGGTTGTAGTGATGGGTGATTTGAATGCAAAGGTGAGTAATGTGGCAGTTGAGGGAATAATTGGTATACATGGAGTGTTCAGTGTTGTAAATGGAAATGGTGAAGAGCTTGTAGATTTATGTGCTGAAAAAGGACTGGTGACTGGGAATACCTGGTTTAAAAAGTGAGATATACATAAGTATACGTATGTAAGTAGGAGAGATGGCCAGAGAGTGTTATTGGATTACGTGTTAATTGATAGACGCACGAAAGAGAGACTTTTGGATGTTAATGTGCTGAGAGGTGCAACTGGAGGGATGTCTGATCATTATCTTGTGGAGGCAAAGGTGAAGAATTGTGGGGGTTTTCAGAAAAGAAGAGAGAATGTTGGGGTGAAGAGAGTGGTGAGAGTAAGTGAGCTTGGGAAGGAGACTTGTGTGAGGAAGTACCAGGAGAGAATGAGTACAGAATGGAAAAAGGTGAGAACAAAGGAGGTAAGGGGAGTGGGGGAGGAATGGGATGTATTTAGGGAAGATGTGATGGCTTGCGCAAAAGATGCTTGTGGCATGAGAAGCGTGGGAGGTGGGTTGATTAGAAAAGGTAGTGAGTGGTGGGATGAAGAAGTAAGATCATTAGTGAAAGAGAAGAGAGAGGCATTTGGACGATTTTTGCAGGGAATAAATGCAAATGAGTGGGAGAAGTATAAAAGAAAGAGACAGGAGGTCAAGAGAAAGGTGCAAGAGGTGAAAAAGAGGACAAATTAGAGTTGGGGTGAGAGAGTATCATTAAATTTTAGGGAGAATAAAAAGATGTTTTGGCAGGAGGTAAATAAAGTGCATAAGACAAGGGAGCAAATGGAAACTTCTGTGAAGGGAGCTAATAGGGAGGTGATAACAAGTAGTGGTGATGTGAGAAGGAGATGGAGTGAGTATTTTGAAGGTTTGTTGAATGTGTTTGATGATAGAGTGGCAGATATAGGGTGTTTTGGTCGAGGTGGTGTGCAAAGTGAGAGGGTTAGGGAAAATGATTTGGTAAATAGGGAAGAGGTAGTAAAAGCTTTACGGAAGATGAAAGCCAGTAAGGCAGTAGGTTTGGATGGTACTGCAGTGGAATTTATTAAAAAAGGGGGTGACTGTATTGTTGACTGGTTGGTAAAGTTATCTAATGTATGTATGATTCATGGTGAGGTGCCTGAGGATTGGCGGAATGCTTGCATAGTGCCATTGTACAAAGGCAAAGGAGATAAGAGTGAGTGCTCAAATTACAGAGGTATAAGTTTGTTGAGTATTCCTGGTAAATTATATGGGAGGGTATTGATTGAGAGGGTGAAGGCATGTACAGAGCATCAGATTGGGGAAGAGCAGTGTGGTTTCAGAAGTGGTAGAGGATGTGTGGATCAGGTGTTTGCTTTGAAGAATGTATGTGAGAAATACTTAGTTAAACAAATGGATTTGTATGTAGCATTTATGGATCTGTAGAAGGCATATGATAGAGTTGATAGAGATGCTCTGTGGAAGGTTTTAAGAATATATGGTGTGGGAGGCAAGTTGTTAGAAGCAGTGAAAAGTTTTTATCGAGGATGTAAGGCATGTGTACGTGTAGGAAGAGAGGAAAGTGATTGGTTCTCAGTGAATGTAGGTTTGCGGCAGGGGTGTGTGATGTCTCCATGGTTGTTTAATTTGTTTATGGATGGGGTTGTTAAGGAGGTGAATGCAAGAGTTTTGGAAAGAGGGGCAAGTATGCAGTCTGTTGGGGATGAGAGAGCTTGGGAAGTGAGTCAGTTGTTGTTCGCTGATGATACAGCGCTGGTGGCTGATTCATGTAAGAAACTGCAAAAGCTGGTGACTGAGTTTGGTAAAGTGTGTGAAAGAAGAAAGTTAAGAGTAAATGTGAATAAGAGCAAGGTTATTAGGTACAGTAGGGTTGAGGGTCAAGTCAATTGGGAGGTAAGTTTGAATGGAGAAAAACTGGAGGAAGTCAGGTGTTTTAGATATCTGGGAGTGGATCTGGCAGCGGATGGAACCATGGAAGCGGAAGTGAATCATAGGGTGGGGGAGGGGGCGAAAATTCTGGGAGCATTGAAGAATGTTTGGAAGTCGAGAACATTATCTCGGAAAGAAAAAATGGGTATGTTTGAAGGAATAGTGGTTCCAACAATGCTGTATGGTTGCGAGGCGTGGGCTATGGATAGAGTTGTGCACAGGAGGGTGGATGTGCTGGAAATGAGATGTTTGACGACAATATGTGGTGTGAGGTGGTTTGATCGAGTAAGTAATGTAAGGGTAAGAAAGATGTGTGGAAATAAAAAAAGTGTGGTTGAGAGAGCAGAAGAGGGTGATTTGAAATGGTTTGGTCACATGGAGAGAATGAGTGAGGAAAGATTGACCAAGAGGATATATGTGTCAGAGGTGGAGGGAACGAGGAGAAGTGGGAGACCAAATTGGTGGTGGAAAGATGGAGTGAAAAAGATTTTGAGTGATCGGGGCCTGAACATGCAGGAGGGTGAAAGGCATGCAAGGAATAGAGTGAATTGGAACGATGTGGTATACTGGGGTCGACGTGCTGTCAATGGATTGAGCCAGGGCATGTGAAGCGTCTGGGGTAAGCCATGGAAAGTTGTGTGGGGCCTAGATGTGGAAAGGGAGCTGTGGTTTCAGTGCATTATTACATGACAGCTAGAGACTGAGTGTGAACGAATGGGGCCTTTGGTGTCTTTTCCTAGCGCTACCTCGCACACATTGGGGGGGAGGGGGTTGTTATTCCATGTGTGGCGGGGTGGTGATGGGAACAAATAAAGGCAGACAGTATGAATTATGTACATGTGTATATATGTATATGTCTGTGTGTGTATATATATGTGTACATTGAGATGTATAGGTATGTATATTTGCGTGTGTGGACATGTATGTATATACATGTGTATGTGGGCGGGTTGGGCCATTCTTTCGTCTGTTTCCTTGCGCTACCTCGCTAACGTGGGAGACAGCGACAAAGCAAAATAAATAAAAAAAATAAATGAATAAAAGGAGTATTTAGGGATATTTCTATCATTTATGGCTTTTTCTTCTTTTTCCTGTGTTTCATACAATATTTTAAGTTTATGGTCTATATCTGATAATTCTCTCAATAGGTTTTCTTTCCTTTGATGGATGTGCTGTGTCCTCTTTAGATGGTCGGCAATTCTTTTTCATCTCCTGTAAAGAGCTCGTCTTTCTCTTTCTAACCTAGACCTTTTGAGTTTTCATCTCACTGGTATATGTCTGTTATATGTTTGAAGTACAAAGTGGTCATGTCATGTACACGTTACTCTGTTTTAGTACACAACAAGGTCTTCCACTGTGTCACAAACATCACGTTGATCGCATTCTCCCAGTTAATGTTTGATACTAAAACTGAAATTACTGAAAATACCTCCATTGTTTTGTGTGTTCTGACTAAGTGGTTTAGCATCCAATGTGTTTTTATTTCAAATAAGTTATGATCACAGTACAGGGTGTTGAAGATGGTAATATCACATTCTTAGGTTAACAAGTTTTGTAAAGGTGTGGTATTGCTTATGATATCCTCCATGAACATTATCTAAGTTACCAACTTGGCTTCCTTGATTTTTATTTTTTCAGATACTCTTCCATAAATCAATTTATAAACCAAACAAATATCATCACTGAATCTTCTGTAAGTAAATATCATAATTTCTCAATGTCTATCATACGATTCATTCCACCATGGGAATGAAGGTTGTGGTCTTTGTTCATGGTTCTAGGAATGTTATTGTCAGATGCATTTAAAATGGTGCTCAGAAAGTGATCATGTGCTTTTCAATACCAAGAAACTCAAACACTCTTCAAGTGGTTCAGTCTCTAGTTCTATACTCATCCCAATTAGCCATTTCAGGTTTCCATATAGGAAAGCTATTTGGTGTAGAATTTTCTGCACTACTCAGCAGGATTGGAAAGTGATCACTACTATGGTCTTGAACAAATGGCCGTCAAAATTTAGGAAAATATCACTGGAACAAACTGAAAGGTCAAACGGAGTGTTTTCCATTCTATACTTTAAATGAAGAAAGCTACAATTACTAAAAGTATTAATGTCAAAGTTTGATAACAAGTCTTCATCTCCCTATCTCATCTTTGTTACTCCATTCTCTGTCCAATAATGGCTTATGCACAATGAAATCACCTAGCAAAAGAAAAGGGCTTGGCAATACATTTATCTACCCCTTCTCCAGGCTAACCAATTAAACTGATGGAATTCTTAAGGTCACTATCGGCTCCAATCAACTTTTGTTCAACTCCGACAAAAAATAGCTACACTTCCACAGAGGTCGACCATGGTTCTTAAACTCTAATCAACAATAAAGAATCAGCGAAACTGCAATCTGGAGGCAAAACCGAAAACAGAATGAGCAAATGAACAGCACTGAGATGACAATGCCAGTGCACCCCTTTGAATGAGACTTTATGCATTTTCATCAAATTTTCACCACGAGAGCAGTAAGTCATGGGCACCACTACATTCATATACAGAGTAGGAATAAGTGTGTCAAGCACTGGATTACAGTATATGACCATGTAATTGTAGCAAATAAATACAGTAGAGGAGTAATAAAAGAGATATGATGTTGTACCTTTCAAATGCCATAATGTCCCTTAGTTATATTTCCCCACTGGCAAATACTTCTTTCTCTCTTTCCAGTTCACTGAATGTGTGATGAAGAAGAGGCACGTAACACAACATGAGACTGACTGCATTCTCTCTGTTTAAAATACATCCCTTCATGCATGCAACTTTTCGTACTGTAGCCTAATATTCCAATATATGTAATATATGTATTTTGAAGGTTTGTTGAATGTGTTTGATGATAGAGTGGCAGATATAGGGTGTTTTGGTCGAGGTGGTGTGCAAAGTGAGAGGGTTAGGGAAAATGATTTGGTAAACAGAGAAGAGGTAGTGAAAGCTTTGCGGAAGATGAAAGCCGGCAAGGCAGCAGGTTTGGATGGTATTGCAGTGGAATTTATTAAAAAAGGGGGTGACTGTATTGTTGACTGGTTGGTAAGGTTATTTAATGTATGTATGACTCATGGTGAGGTGCCTGAGGATTGGCGGAATGCGTGCATAGTGCCATTGTACAAAGGCAAAGGGGATAAGAGTGAGTGCTCAAATTACAGAGGTATAAGTTTGTTGAGTATTCCTGGTAAATTATATGGGAGGGTATTGATTGAGAGGGTGAAGACATGTACAGAGCATCAGATTGGGGAAGAGCAGTGTGGTTTCAGAAGTGGTAGAGGATGTGTGGATCAGGTGTTTGCTTTGAAGAATGTATGTGAGAAATACTTAGAAAAGCAAATGGATTTGTATGTAGCATTTATGGATCTGGAGAAGGCATATGATAGAGTTGATAGAGATGCTCTGTGGAAGGTATTAAGAATATATGGTGTGGGAGGCAAGTTGTTAGAAGCAGTGAAAAGTTTTTATCGAGGATGTAAGGCATGTGTACGTGTAGGAAGAGAGGAAAGTGATTGGTTCTCAGTGAATGTAGGTTTGCGGCAGGGGTGTGTGATGTCTCCATGGTTGTTTAATTTGTTTATGGATGGGGCTGTTAGGGAGGTAAATGCAAGAGTTTTGGAAAGAGGGGCAAGTATGAAGTCTGTTGGGGATGAGAGAGCTTGGGAAGTGAGTCAGTTGTTGTTCGCTGATGATACAGCGCTGGTGGCTGATTCATGTGAGAAACTGCAGAAGCTGGTGACTGAGTTTGGTAAAGTGTGTGGAAGAAGAAAGTTAAAAGTAAATGTGAATAAGAGCAAGGTTATTAGGTACAGTAGGGTTGAGGGTCAAGTCAATTGGGAGGTGAGTTTGAATGGAGAAAAACTGGAGGAAGTGAAGTGTTTTAGATATCTGGGAGTGGATCTGGCAGCGGATGGAACCATGGAAGCGGAAGTGGATCATAGGGTGGGGGAGGGGGCGAAAATTCTGGGGGCCTTGAAGAATGTGTGGAAGTCGAGAACATTATCTCGGAAAGCAAAAATGGGTATGTTTGAAGGAATAGTGGTTCCAACAATGTTGTATGGTTGCGAGGCGTGGGCTATGGATAGAGTTGTGCGCAGGAGGATGGATGTGCTGGAAATGAGATGTTTGAGGACAATGTGTGGTGTGAGGTGGTTTGATCGAGTGAGTAACGTAAGGGTAAGAGAAATGTGTGGAAATAAAAAGAGCGTGGTTGAGAGAGCAGAGGAGGGTGTTTTGAAGTGGTTTGGGCACATGGAGAGAATGAGTGAGGAAAGATTGACCAAGAGGATATATGTGTCGGAGGTGGAGGGAACGAGGAGAAGAGGGAGACCAAATTGGAGGTGGAAAGATGGAGTGAAAAAGATTTTGTGTGATCGGGGCCTGAACATGCAGGAGGGTGAAAGGAGGGCAAGGAATAGAGTGAATTGGAGCGATGTGGTATACCGGGGTTAACGTGCTGGCAGTGGATTGAATCAGGGCATGTGAAGCGTCTGGGGAAAACCATGGAAGGCTGTGTAGGTATGTATATTTGCGTGTGTGGACGTATGTATATACATGTGTATGGGGGGGGGGGGTTGGGCCATTTCTTTCGTCTGTTTCCTTGTGCTACCTCGCAAACGCGGGAGACAGCGACAAAGTATAAAAAAAAAAAAAAAAAAAAAAAAAAATGTAATATTTATTATTCATTTATTTTGCTTTGTCACTGTCTCCCGCGTTTGCGAGGTAGCGCAAGGAAACAGACGAAAGAATGGCCCAACCCACCCCCATACACATGTATATACATACACGTCCACACACGCAAATATACATACCTATACATCACAATGTATATATATATATATACACCCACAGACATATACATATATACACATTAACATATATTAATGCCACATACATTAACATGATTTTTTTCACATAATAAAGAGATAAGGTCACAAAATTTCATGCTTCTGATGGCAAAACAACACATGAAAGACTGACCTTGAAAATTAAATCTGCAGTGAATGAATTAAGTCTTCAATATCAGTTTGCATTGGTTCTCCTTCTGAAGGAAGACTTAAAGGGCAAGCAGTAATTCCTTATTTCAATCTTATTCTTAATGCCGTCTCTTGTAAAAAAAAAAAAAAAAAAAAAATCCTTAAAGGATCCACACTATAATTGATCCCTGATTTCTTAAATAATGCCTGCTCCTCTTTTAGCCCTAACAGAAGGTGGAGGGTTGGATCCCTATAATATCTTTGGTCATTTCCTAGCTTAGTTTCTTGCAAGCAAATGTTTAAGGGGAGGTTCTATTCAATAAAACTTTAGGGATCTTCCAAATGGTATCATATTCCTGTAGAGTACTGTCCATTAAAACAATATCTTAAAAATCTGAAAACTTCTTATTCTAAATAGTTTCTCAAGCTTTTGGTTTATACGTTGATGAGTGGACTTGTTTAGAATCATGCCTAAGCAACAGATCAGATGATTGGGATGAATCTCCCATGTCATCATCCAAGGACTCATTCTCATATCTTAATTCACAACCAGCTGGTTTTCTGTTAGATCTTTTATGCCTTCTAACTTTTTGGCTTTTAAAAGCACTTGATGAATGTTACTTTGGACATGTGCAAGGAGGATTCTCCCCAGAAAGTGCCCAGAAGATGCTCTTGGCAATGAGCACCCGAAGGATTTCCCCTAGAAGAAGCATCCAAGTGACGCCCATTCCATGAAGAAGAATTCTTTCAGCGTTGAATTATCTCCTCTTCTTACGGCATTTAGTTTTTGTGCAACAATAAACTATGTTGTTACTGCTATTTTAATGTCCACTATGTCAATCATCTCCTCTATTTACCTTTAAAAACAATTATCACTCGTGTTTGAGTCTATTTCATGTTTTGATCATCTTATTTCCATTTTACCATATGTCTCTTACCTTCCTTCTCATGACCATTGTCCTGCAAGGGTTTTGGATTGGAGATAAAAGTGGGTCATTCCTGTTATCATTCTTAGAGGAACTGTAACATATCTCTTCCACATCTGGCATATTAACTGACATCATTTTGATATAAAAAATTACCATACCTGTTCTCTTATTTAGGTTTCTTATTTCTGTCTGCCGTAAATACATGTTGAGGGTTTCAATGAACGATATCTGAATGATGGCATGTAATACAGCCTGTCTGTGCCAAAGCCAGGTTCTCACATTTTAGACACTTTCACTTTTAATTTCTCTTTTTTCCACAGTTTATTTTCTTACTCACTCTTTCTGTATAACATTGTGTACCTTTCACAAGAAATTCTGGTCTAAAACAGGTAATCTATAGGAAACTTCTTTTTCTAGGTAAAACAAGGAAAAGAAAAACAAATCTCCAGATATCATCATATAACTGACAAACCACAGATTTTCCATTAATCACTGTGCTTCAGATTATTCTTTCCATTTTCTACAACTATCTAAGTTTTTGCTAGTCACTACATTTCATACGCAACAGATTAAATTCCTGTACTCCAGGCACAAAAATTTTCCGAGAACTGAAATTCTTAAGCCTTCAATGGCCATAGAAAACTTGGAAAATAAATGGATGAATCTGCAACATATAAATACACATCTCAGTATGGCTATTATTTGGCAGGAAATAAGCTTCTGGAATCTGTGTGTAAGGACTTGGGAGTTGACACAGTTCCTAACCTGTCACCAGAGTCCCACATCAAGAGAAAAGTAAGAGATGAACTGTCTGCTGGCAAATATCAGAATAGTACATGGATAAGGAAATATTTAGCAAGCTGTTTACCTACTACGTAATGCCAAATGCAGAATATTCTTCTCAATTTTGGTCATTGCACCTATAGAAGCACAAAAAGCAAAAGAAAATATCCAGGGCAACAAAGATTGTACCAGAATTAAGAAAAGAACCAACTTACATGAAAGGTTAAAGACTTGAAATTTGTCAACCTTGAAAGAGGGAAGAGTGAGGGGTGACCTAACCACAACCTGTAAGGTTTTAAAACAGACAGGTGATACAGATAGTGAGAAGTTCTTTGAGACATATGGATGTAGAGCAACCTGAGGATATAACATTAAAGTAAGAACTTTATCAAAAAAAGATGTAAAGGGTACTTCTACAATATAAGACTGGTGGATGAATGGAACAGAATGACTGAGGGCATGGTTAAAGCAGACACCATACACAAATTTATGATGCACTATAATAGATATTCAAGTGACATGGCCCAACAAATGTAAAACTTCCTTCCTGTATAGTACGTATGGATAACTACATACACACACAATGACTTTTTACAGAGGAGAAATTACCCATGTGAGAGACAAGACAGTTTTAGAAAAAGAAGTTCAAGTGTAATGAACCCTTTACATTTCTACTCATATGAGCTATTATCATTAAAGATTATACTTGATCACTATTCCCATATCTGTGAAGTAGCACCAGGAAAGAGATGAAGAATGAACAATCCACTCATATACACACACAAACACACACACACACACACATATATATATATATATATATAATATTCCTTGCCCTCCTTTCACCCTCCTGCATGTTCAGGCCCCGATCACACAAAATCTTTTTCACTCCATCTTTCCACCTCCAATTTGGTCTCCCTCTTCTCCTCGTTCCCTCCACCTCCGACACATATATCCTCTTGGTCAATCTTTCCTCACTCATTCTCTCCATGTGCCCAAACCATTTCAAAACACCCTCTTCTGCTCTCTCAACCACGCTCTTTTTATTTCCACACATCTCTCTTACCCTTACGTTACTTACTCGATCAAACCACCTCACACCACACATTGTCCTCAAACATCTCATTTCCAGCACATCCATCCTCCTGCGCACAACTCTATCCATAGCCCATGCCTCGCAACCATACAACATTGTTGGAACCACTATTCCTTCAAACATACCCATTTTTGCTTTCCGAGATAATGTTCTCGACTTCCACACATTTTTCAAGGCTCCCAAAATTTTCGCCCCCTCCCCCACCCTATGATCCACTTCCGCTTCCATGGTTCCATCCGCTGACAGATCCATATATATATATATATATATATATATATATATATATACATAAATGCACATACACATACATATGCATACATATACATATCAACATATACATTTTTTTTTTTCATACGATTCGCCATTTCCCGCGTTTGCGAGGTAGCGTTAAGAACAGAGGACTGGGCCTTAGAGGGAAAATCCTCACCTGGCCCCCTTCTCTGTTCCTTCTTGTGGAAAATTAAAAAAAAAAACGAGAGGGGAGGATTTCCAGCCACATACATATATAAACATGTACATATTCATACTTGCTTGCATTCACCTATTCCAGCACCACCCAGCCCCACAGGAAACAGCATTGCCACCCCTTGCATCAGAGAGGTAGCGCCAAAAAAGAAAAAAAAAAAAAAAAAAAGCCACATTCATTCAAACTTGGTCTCCATCTGTTGTGTGTAATGCACTGAAACCACAGCTCCTATCCACATCCAAGCCCCATAGAACTTTCCATGATGTTTCACATGCCAAGGTTCAGTCCATTGTGGCAATACATAAAACAGGAAAACAGATAAAAAGGCCACATTCATTCACACTCATCTTTAGCTGTCATGCGTAATGCACCAAAACCACAGCTCCCTTTCCACATCCAGGCTCCAAAGACCTTCCCATGGTTTACATGCCCTAATTCAGTCCACTGACAGCACATCAACCCTGGTATACCACATCGCCCCAATTCACTCTATTCCTTGCATGCCTTTCACCCTCCTGTATGTTCAGGCCCCGATCGCTTAAAATCTTTTGCACTCCTTCCTTCCACCTCAAATTTGGTCTCCCACTTCTCCTTGTTCCCTTCACCTCTGACGCATATATCCTCTTTGTCAACCTTTCCTCACTCATTCTCCCCATATGTCCAAACTATTTCAACAGGTCTTCTACTCTCTCAACCATTCTTTTTATTTCCATACATCTCTCTTACCCTTTCATTACTTACTCGATCAAACCACCACACATCACATGTTGTCCTCAAACATTTCATTTCCAACACATTTACTCTCCTTTGTACAACCCTATCTATACTCTATCTATTGCCCATGCCTCACAACCATATAACATTGTTGGAACTATTATTCCTTCAAACATACCAATTTTTACTCTCTAAAATAACATACTATCCTTCCACACATTCTTCATCACTCCCAGAACCTTCGCCCTCTCCCCCACCCTGTGACTCACTTACGCTTCCATGGTTCCATTCACTGCTAAGTTCACTCCCAGTTATCTAAAAGATTTCACTTCCTCCAGTTTTTCTCCATTCAAACTTACATTTTAATTAACTTGTCCCTCAATCCTACTAAACCTAATAGCCATGCTCTTACTCATACTTACTCTCAACTTTCTCCTTTCACTCACTTTTCCAAACTTAGACACCAACTTCTGCAGTTTCTCACTCGAATCAGCCATTAGAGCAGTATCATTGGTGAACAACAAATGACTCACTTCCCAGAACCCCTCATATACACCGAACTCTTGCATTTACCTCCCTAACAACCCCATCCATAAACAAATCAAACAACATGGGGACATCATACACCCCTGCCACAGACCGACATTCACTGGGAACCAATCACTCTCCTCTCCTTCTACTCATCCACATACCTTACATCCTTGGTAAAAACTTTCCACTGCTTCTAACAACTTACCTCCCACACCATATACTCTTAAGACCTTCCACAAAGCATCTCCATCCACCCTATCATATGTTTTCTCCAGATCCTTAATTGCTACATACAAATCCATCTGTTCCTCTAAGTATTTTTCACATATATTCTTCAAAGCAAACAACTGATCCACACATCCTCTACCACTTCTGAAACCACACTGCTCGTTCCCAATCTAATGCTCTGTACATACCTTCACCCTCTCAATCAATACCATCCCATATCATTTCCCAGGAAGACTCAACAAACCTATGCCTCTGTAGTTTGAACACACCTTTATCCCCTTTGAATTTGTACAATGGTACTATGCATGCATTCCACCAATCTTCAGGCACTTCATCATGATCCATAGATAAACTGAATATCCTTAACAACTAATCAACAACACACTCATCCCCTTTCTAAATAATTTCGACTGCAATACCATCCAAACCTTTCACCTTGCTGGATTTCATCTTCCGCAAAATTTTCACCACCTCTTCTCTCTTAACCAAAATAAGTTCCCTGACCCTCTCACTTTGCACACCACCCCAACCAAAACACCCTATATCTGCCACTCTATCATCAAACACATTTAACAAACCTTCAAAATACTTACTCTATCTCCATCTTACTTCATCACTACCTGCTATCACTTCCTCACTTGCCCCCTTCACTGATGTTCTAATTTGTTCTCTTGTCTTACGCATGTTATTTACCTCCTTCCAAAACATCTTTGTATTCTCCCTAAAGTTTAATGATACTTTCTCACCCTAACTCTCATTTGTCCTCTTTTTCAACCCCTGCACATTTCTCTTGACCTCCTGCCACATTCTTTTATACATTTCCCAGTCATTTGCACTCCTTCCTTGCAAATATTATCCAAACGCCTCTCTTTCCTCTCTCACTAACAACTTTACTTCTCATCCCATCACCCAATACCCTTTCAAATCTGTTTTGCCTGACCACTCAGATCTTGAAATGGATGTAAGTCAGACGCATGTTAGTACTCTTTTATCCTACTCAATTTTCATCATGATTATCTCTTTTTTTTAATCAACCACCTTTATCATGTGATTCTGTAGTTTCTTTTTACCTTTTATCTAAGATTATTTTGCTTATGGATTGATTCACACAAACTTTCTATGAGCATTTCAGCAGCTGTTGAACCAGCCATGACATGCTGTGAAGCTCTCCATGTAATCATCTCCAGCTCGCTCCTTCAAAGTCTCAAAAAGACTTCTAGCCTTCGTCTGAATTGCTAGTAAGCTTAGTGGTACACGTTTTTCAATTTCATCTTCCATCCACAACATCAACAACTTTTCCATTTTGTGGAAAGGTCCTTGTTGCTTTGCTAATATCATAGACTTCATATTTGCCAAATCTTTCACCGCTTCACGTATTTTTTTCCTTGTCCTTCAAAATTGTGGAGACCACAGAATGGAACAATGTATATTACTTGGAATCACATAAACAATTTTCCTCCTTCATTTTGGTGATTACCCTCATTTTCAGTTCCAGATCAAATGTTTTCCTCAGCTTCTTGCCAGATCTATCATTTTTTTCATTATACTTTGTAGCTGTCTACTGCATTAGCAAGGTAGCACAAGGAAACAGACAAAAGAATGGCCAAACCCACTGACATACACATGCATATACATACACGTCTACACCGCACATGTACATACCTATACATTTCAATGTATACTATATATACACATATACAGACATATACATATATACACATGTACATAATTCATACTTGCCACCTTTATTCATTCCTGTCGCCACACCGCCACACATGAAACGACAACCCCTCCCCCTGCACGCGCGCGAGGTAGCGCTAAGAAAAGACAACAAAGGCCACATGTGTTCACACTCAGTCTTTAGCTGTCATGTATAATACACTGAAACCACAGCTCCCTTTCCACATCCAGGCCCCACAAAACTTTCCATGGTTTACCCCAGACTCTTCACATGCCCTGGTTCAATTCAGTGACAGCATGTCGACCCCAGTATACCACATCGTTCCAATTCACTCTATTCCTTTCACGCCTTTCACCCTCCTGCATGTTCAGGCCCTGATCGCTCCTTCCACCTCCAATTTGGTCTTCCACTTCTCATTCCCTCCACCTCTGACACATATATCCTCTTTGTCAATCTTTCCTCACCAATTCTCTCCATGTGACCAAACCATTTCAATTCACCCTCTTCTGCTCTTTTCCTAGCGCTATGTCGCGCATGTGCAAGGGGAGGGGGTTTTAATTTCATGTGTGGCGGGGTGGCAACAGGAATGAATAAAGGAAGCAAGTATGAATTATGTACATGTGTATATATGTATATGTCTGTGTTCTTAACGCTACCTCGCTAATGCGGGAAATGGCGAATAGTTTGAAAGAAAGAAAAGAAAAATGTATATATATATATATATATATATATATGTATACATTGAAATGTATAGGTATGTATATGCATGTGTGTGGGCGTGTATGTATATACATGTGTATGTGGGTGGGTTGGGCCGTTCTTTCATCTGTTTCCTTATGCTACCTCGTTAAAGTGGGAGACAGTGACAAAGTATAACAAATATGGTTTACCCCAGATGCTTCACATGCCCTGTTCAATCCACTGACAGCACTTCGTCCCTGGTACACCACATCGTTCCAATTCACTCTATTCCTTGTAGGCCTTTCACCCTCTTGCATGGTCAGGCACCGATCGCTCAAAATCTTTATCACTCCATCTTTCCACCTCCAATTTGGTCTCCCACTTCACCTCATTCCCTCCACCTCTGACACATATATCCTCTTTGTCAATCTTTCCTGACTTCTGCTGTTTCTCACAAGAATCAGCCACAGTGCTGTGTCATCAGTGAACAACAACTGACTCACTTCCCAAGCTCTCTCATCCACAACAGACTGCATACTTGCCCCTCTCCAAAACTCTTGCAATTACCTCCCTAACAACCCCATTCATAAACAAATTATATAACCATGGAGACATCACACACCCCTGATGCAAACCAACATTCACTGAGAACCAATCACTTTCCTTCACTTTCCTCTCTTCCTACTCGTACACATGCCTTACATCCTCGATAAAAACTTTTTACTGCTTCTAGCAACTTGCTTCCCACACCATATATTCTTAATACCTTCCACAGAGCATCTCTATCAACTCTATCACATGCCTTCTCCAGACCCATAAATGCTACATACAAATCCATTTGCTTTTCTAAGTATTCCGCTTCTCACACACATTCTTCAAAGCAAACACCTGATCCACACATCCTCTACCACTTCTGAAACCACAGTGCTCTTCCCAATCTGATGCTCTGTACATACATTCACCCTCTCAATCAATGCCCTCCCATATAATTTTTCAGGAATACTCAACAAACTTATACCTCTCTAATTTGAGCACTCACCTTTATCCCCTTTGCCTTTGTATAATGGCTCTATGCATGCATTCCGCCAAACTGCAGGCACCTCACAATGAGTCATACACACATTAAATATCCTTACCAATCAGTCAACGATACAGTCTTCTCCTTTTTCAATAAATTCCACTGCAATACCATCCAAACCTGCTGCCTTGCCAGCTTTCATCTTCCGCAAAGCTTTTACTACTTTGTTTACCAAATCATTCTCCCTATCCCTCTCACTTTCCACACCACCTCGACCAAAACACCCTATATCTGCCACTCTATCATCAAACACATTCAACAAACCTTCAAAATTCTCACTCCATCTCCTTCTCACATCACCACTATTTGTTATTAACTCCCAATTAGCGCCCTTCACCGATGTTCCCATTTGTTCTCTTGTCTTACGCACTTTATTTACCTCCTTCCAAAACATCTTTTTATTCTCCCTAAAATCTAAAGATACCCTCTTATCCCAACTCTCATTTGCCCTCTTTTTCACCTCTTGCACCTTTCTCTTGACCTCCTGCCTCTTTCTTTTATACATCTCCCACTCATTTGCACTATTTCTGCAAAAATTGTCCAAATGCCTCTCTCTTTCACTAACAGTCTTACTTCTTCATCCCACCACTCACTACCCTTTCTAATTGGCCCACCTCCCACGCTTCTCATGCCACAAGAATCTTTTGCACAAGCCATCACTGCTTCCCTAAATACATCCCATTCCTCCCCCACTCCCCTTACCTCCTTTCCTCTCACCTTTTTCCATTCTGCACTCATTCTCTCCAGGTACTTCCTCACACAAGTCTCCTTTCCAAGCTCACTTACTCTCACCACTCTCTTCACGCCAACATTCTCTCTTCTTTTCTGAAAACCTCCACAAATCTTCACCTTCACCTCCACAAGATAATGATCAGACATCTCTCCAGTTGCACCTCTCAGCGCATTAACATCCAAAAGTCTCTCTTTCGCACGTCTGTCAATTAACACGTAATCCAATAACGCTCTCTGGCCACCTCTCCTACTTACATATGTATACTTATGTATATCTCTCTTCTTAAACCAGGTACTCCCAATCACCAGTCCTTTTTCAGCACCCTGATCTACAAGCTTTGCACCATTTCCATTTACAACACTGAACACCCCATATACACCAATTATTCCCTCAACTGCCACATTACTCACCTTTGCATTCAAATCACCCATCACTATAACTCGGTCTCGTGCATCAAAACTACTAACACACTCACTCAGCTGCTCCCAAATCACTTGCCTCTCATGATCTTTCTTCTCATGCCAAGGTGCATAGGCACCAATAATCACCCATCTCTCTCAACCCATTTCAGTTTTGCCCATATCAATCTAGAGTTTACATTCTTATACTATATCACATACTCCCACCGCTCTTCTTTAAGGAGTAGTGATACTCCTTTCCTTGCTCTTGTCCCCTCATCAACCCCTGACTTTACTCCCAAAACATTCCCAAACCACTCTTCCCCTTTACCCTTGAGCTTCGTTTCACTCAGAGCCAAAACATCCAAGTTCCTTTCCTCAAACATACTACCTATCTCTCCTTTTTTCTCATCTTGGTTACATCCACACACATTTAGACACCCAAATCTGAGCCTTCGAGGAGGATGTGCACTCCCCGAGTGACTCCTCCTTCTGTTTTCCCTTTTAGAAAGTTAAAATAGAAGGAGGGGAGGGTTTCTAGCCCCCCACTCCCGTTCCCTTTAGTCGCCTTCTATGACACGTGAGGAATGCATGGGAAGTACTCTTTCTCCCCTATCCTCAGGGATATATATTTTTTTTTCTTTTTTTTTTCTTTTGCTGTCTCAAGCGTTTGCGAGGTAGCGCCAGGAAACAGACGAAAGAAATGGCCCAACCCACCCCCATACACATGTATACACACACACACATCCACACACGCAAATATACATACCTACACAGCTTTCCATGGTTTACCCCAGACACTTCACATGCCCTGATTCAATCCACTGACAGCACGTCAATCCCGGTATACCACATCGATCCAATTCACTCTATTCCTTGCCCTCCTTTCACCCTCCTGCATGTTCAGGCCCCGATCACACAAAATCTTTTCCACTCCATCTTTCCACCTCCAATTTGGTCTCCCTCTTCTCCTCGTTCCCTCCACCTCCGACACATATATCCTCTTAGTCAATCTTTCCTCACTAATTCTCTCCATGTGCCCAAACCATTTCAAAACACCCTCTTCTGCTCTCTCAACCACGCTCTTTTTATTTCCACACATCTCTCTTACCCTTACGTTACTTACTCGATCAAACCACCTCACACCACACATTGTCCTCAAACATCTCATTTCCAGCACATCCATCCTCCTGCGCACAACTCTATCCATAGCCAACGCCTCACAACCATACAACATTGTTGGAACCACTATTCCTTGAAACATACCCATTTTTGCTTTCCGAGATAATGTTCTCGACTTCCACACATTCTTCAAGGCTCCCAGGATTTTTGCCCCCTCCCCCACCCTATGATCCACTTCCGCTTCCATGGGTCCATCCGCTGCCAGATCCACTCCCACATATCTAAAACACTTTACTTCCTCCAGTTTTTCTCCATTAAAACTTACCTCCCAATTGACTTGACCCTCAACCCTACTGTACCTGATAACCTTGCTCTTATTCACATTTACTCTTAACTTTCTTCTTTCACACACTTTACCAAACTCAGTCACCAGCTTCTGCAGTTTCTCACATGAATCAGCCACCAGCGCTGTACCATCAGCGAACAACAACTGACTCACTTCCCAAGCTCTCTCATCCCCAACAGACTTCATACTTGCCCCTCTTTCCAAAACTCTTGCATTTACCTCCCTAACAACCCCATCCATAAACAAATTAAACAACCATGGAGACATGATACACCCCTGCCGCAAACCTACATTCACTGAGAACCAATCACTTTCCTATCTTCCTACACGTACACATGCCTTACATCCTCGATAAAAACTTTTCACTGCTTCTAACAACTTGCCTCCCACACCATATATTCTTAATGACTTCCACAGAGCATCTCTATCAACTCTATCATAAGCCTTCTCCAGATCCATAAATGCTACATACAAATCCATTTGCTTTTCTAAGTATTTCTCACATACATTCTTCAAAGCAAACACCTGATCCACACATCCTCTACCACTTCTGAAACCACACTGCTCTTCCCCAATCTGATGCTCTGTACATGCCTTCACCCTCTCAATCAATACCCTCCCATATAATTTACCAGGAATACTCAACAAACTTATACCTCTGTA
Source organism: Panulirus ornatus (assembly GCF_036320965.1). Taxonomy (NCBI): domain Eukaryota; kingdom Metazoa; phylum Arthropoda; class Malacostraca; order Decapoda; family Palinuridae; genus Panulirus; species Panulirus ornatus. The sequence continues at coordinate 31,373,007 of NC_092240.1, forward strand.
ATTTGAGCACTCACTCTTATCCCCTTTGCCTTTGTACAATGGCACTATGCACGCATTCCGCCAATCTTCAGGCACCTCACCATGAGTCATACATACATTAAATAACCTTACCAACCAGTCAATAATACAGTCACCCCCTTTTTTAATAAATTCCACTGCAATACCATCCAAACCTGCTGCCTTGCCGGCTTTCATCTTCTGCAAAGCTTTTACTACCTCTTCTCTATTTACCAAATCATTTTCCCTAACCCTCTCACTTTGCACACCACCTCGACCAAAACACCCTATATCTGCCACTCTATCATCAAACACACACACACACACACACACATATATATATATATATATATATATATATATATATATATATATATATATATATATATATATATATATATAAAGAGAGACTTTTGGATGTTAATGTGCTGAGAGGTGCAACTGGAGGGATGTCTGATCATTATCTTGTGGAGGCTAAGGTGAAGATTTGTATGGGTTTTCAGAAAAGAAGAGTGAATGTTGGGGTGAAGAGGGTGGTGAGAGTAAGTGAGCTTGGGAAGGAGACCTGTGTGAGGAAGTACCAGGAGAGACTGAGTACAGAATGGAAAAAGGTGAGAACAATGGAAGTAAGGGGAGTGAGGGAGGAATGGGATGTATTTAGGGAATCAGTGATGGATTGCGCAAAAGATGCTTGTGGCATGAGAAGAGTGGGAGGTGGGTTGATTAGAAAGGGTAGTGAGTGGTGGGATGAAGAAGTAAGAGTATTAGTGAAAGAGAAGAGAGAGGCATTTGGACGATTTTTGCAGGGAAAAAATGCAATTGAGTGGGAGATGTATAAAAGAAAGAGACAGGAGGTCAAGAGAAAGGTGCAAGAGGTGAAAAAAAGGGCAAATGAGAGTTGGGGTGAGAGAGTATCATTAAATTTTAGGGAGAATAAAAAGATGTTCTGGAAGGAGGTAAATAAAGTGCGTAAGACAAGGGAGCAAATGGGAACTTCAGTGAAGGGCGCAAATGGGGAGGTGATAACAAGTAGTGGTGATGTGAGAAGGAGATGGAGTGAGTATTTTGAAGGTTTGTTGAATGTGTTTGATGATAGAGTGGCAGATATAGGGTGTTTTGGTCGAGGTGGTGTGCAAAGTGAGAGGGTTAGGGAAAATGATTTGGTAAACAGAGAAGAGGTAGTGAAAGCTTTACGGAAGATGAAAGCTGGCAAGGCAGCAGGTTTGGATGGTATTGCAGTGGAATTTATTAAAAAAGGGGGTGACTGTATTGTTGACTGGTTGGTAAGGTTATTTAATGTATGTATGACTCATGGTGAGGTGCCTGAGGATTGGCGGAATGCGTGCATAGTGCCATTGTACAAAGGCAAAGGGGATAAGAGTGAGTGCTCAAATTACAGAGGTATAAGTTTGTTGAGTATTCCTGGTAAATTATATGGGAGGGTATTGATTGAGAGGGTGAAGGCATGTACAGAGCATCAGATTGGGGAAGAGCAGTGTGGTTTCAGAAGTGGTAGAGGATGTGTGGATCAGGTGTTTGCTTTGAAGAATGTATGCGAGAAATACTTAGAAAAGCAAATGGATTTGTATGTAGCATTTATGGATCTGGAGAAGGCATATGATAGAGTTGATAGAGATGCTTTGTGGAAGGTATTAAGAATATATGGTGTGGGAGGAAAGTTGTTAGAAGCAGTGAAAAGTTTTTATCGAGGATGTAAGGCATGTGTACGTGTAGGAAGAGAGGAAAGTGATTGGTTCTCAGTGAATGTAGGTTTGCGGCAGGGGTGTGTGATGTCTCCATGGTTGTTTAATTTGTTTATGGATGGGGTTGTTAGGGAGGTGAATGCAAGAGTTTTGGAAAGAGGGGCAAGTATGAAGTCTGTTGGGGATGAGAGAGCTTGGGAAGTGAGTCAGTTGTTGTTCGCTGATGATACAGCGCTGGTGGCTGATTCATGTGAGAAACTGCAGAAGCTGGTGACTGAGTTTGGTAAAGTGTGTGGAAGAAGAAAGTTAAGAGTAAATGTGAATAAGAGCAAGGTTATTAGGTACAGTAGGGTTGAGGGTCAAGTCAATTGGGAGGTGAGTTTGAATGGAGAAAAATTGGAGGAAGTGAAGTGTTTTAGATATCTGGGAGTGGATCTGGCAGCAGATGGAACCATGGAAGCGGAAGTGGATCATAGGGTGGGGGAGGGGGCGAAAATTCTGGGGGCCTTGAAGAATGTGTGGAAGTCGAGAACATTATCTCAGAAAGCAAAAATGGGTATGTTTGAAGGAATAGTGGTTCCAACAATGTTGTATGGTTGCGAGGCGTGGGCTATGGATAGAGTTGTGCGCAGGAGGATAGATGTGCTGGAAATGAGATGTTTGAGGACAATGTGTGGTGTGAGGTGGTTTGATCGAGTGAGTAACGTAAGGGTAAGAGAGATGTGTGGAAATAAAAAGAAAGTGGTTGAGAGAGCAGAAGAGGGTGTTTTGAAGTGGTTTGGGCACATGGAGAGAATGAGTGAGGAAAGATTGACCAAGAGGATATATGTGTCGGAGGTGGAGGGAACGAGGAGAAGAGGGAGACCAAATTGGAGGTGGAAAGATGGAGTGAAAAAGATTTGTGTGATCGGGGCCTGAATATGCAGGAGGGTGAAAGGAGGGCAAGGAATAGAGTGAATTGGAGCGATGTGGTATACCGGGGTTGACGTGCTGTCAGTGGATTGAATCAAGGCATGTGAAGCGTCTGGGGTAAACCATGGAAAGCTGTGTAGGTATGTATATTTGCGTGTGTGGACGTATGTATATACATGTGTATGGGGGGGGTTGGGCCATTTCTTTCGTCTGTTTCCTTGCGCTACCTCGCAAACGCGGGAGACAGCGACAAAGTATAATAAATATAAAATAAATATATTATATATATTTTTTTTTTTTCATACTATTCGCCATTTCCCGCATTAGCGAGGTAGCGTTAAGAACAGAGGACTGGGCCTTTGAGGGAATATCCTCATATGGCCCCCTTCTCTGTTCCTTCTTTTGGAAAATTTAAAAAATATATATATATATATATATATATATATATATATATATATATATATATATATATATATATATATATGTATATATATATATATATATATATATATATATATATATATATATATATATTTTTTTTTTAATACTTTGTCGCTGTCTCCCGCGTTTGCGAGGTAGCGCAAGGAAACAGACGAAAGAAATGGCCCAACCCCCCCCATACACATGTATATACATACGTCCACACACGCAAATATACATACCTACACAGCTTTCCATGGTTTACCCCAGACGCTTCACATGCCTTGATTCAATCCACTGACAGCACGTCAACCCCGGTATACCACATTGCTCCAATTCACTCTATTCCTTGCCCTCCTTTCACCCTCCTGCATGTTCAGGCCCCGATCACACAAAATCTTTTTCACTCCATCTTTCCACCTCCAATTTGGTCTCCCTCTTCTCCTTGCTCCCTCCACCTCCGACACATATATCCTCTTGGTCAATCTTTCCTCACTCATCTTCTCCATGTGCCCAAACCACTTCAAAACATCCTCTTCTGCTCTCTCAACCACGCTCTTTTTATTTCCACACATCTCTCTTACCCTTACGTTACTCACTCGATCAAACTACCTCACACCACACATTGTCCTCAAACATCTCATTTCCAGCACATCCATCCTCCTGCGCACAACACTATCCATAGCCCACGCCTCGCAACCATACAACATTGTTGGAACCACTATTCCTTCAAACATACCCATTTTTGCTTTCCGAGATAATGTTCTCGACTTCCACACATTCTTCAAGGCCCCCAGAATTTTCGCCCCCTCCCCCACCCTATGATCCACTTCCGCTTCCATGGTTCCATCCGCTGCCAGATCCACTCCCAGATATCTAAAACACTTCACTTCCTCCAGTTTTTCTCCATTCAAACTCACCTCCCAATTGACTTGACCCTCAACCCTACTGTACCTAATCCTTGCTCTTATTCACATTTACTCTTAACTTTCTTCTTCCACACACTTTACCAAACTCAGTCACCAGCTTCTGCAGTTTCTCACATGAATCAGCCACCAGCGCTGTATCATCAGCGAACAACAACTGACTCACTTCCCAAGCTCTCTCATCCCCAACAGACTTCATACTTGCCCCTCTTTCCAAAACTCATGCATTTACCTCCCTAACAACCCCATCCATAAACAAATTAAACAACCATGGAGACATCACACACCCCTGCCGCAAACCTACATTCACTGAGAACCAATCACTTTCCTCTCTTCCTACACGTACACATGCCTTACATCCTCGATAAAAACTTTTCACTGCTTCTAACAACTTGCCTCCCACACCATATATTCTTAATGACTTCCACAGAGCATCTCTATCAACTCTATCATAAGCCTTCTCCAGATCCATAAATGCTACATACAAATCCATTTGCTTTTCTAAGTATTTCTCACATACATTCTTCAAAGCAAACACCTGATCCACACATCCTCTACCACTTCTGAAACCACACTGCTCTTCCCCATTCTGATGCTCTGTACATGCCTTCACCCTCTCAATCAATACCCTCCCATATAATTTACCAGGAATACTCAACAAACTTATACCTCTGTAATTTGAGCACTCACTCTTATCCCCTTTGCCTTTGTACAATGGCACTATGCACGCATTCCGCCAATCTTCAGGCACCTCACCATGAGTCATACATACATTAAATAACCTTACCAACCAGTCAATAATACAGTCACCCCCTTTTTTAATAAATTCCACTGCAATACCATCCAAACCTGCTGCCTTGCCGGCTTTCATCTTCTGCAAAGCTTTTACTACCTCTTCTCTATTTACCAAATCATTTTCCCTAACCCTCTCACTTTGCACACCACCTCGACCAAAACACCCTATATCTGCCACTCTATCATCAAACACACACACACACACACACACATATATATATATATATATATATATATATATATATATATATATATATATATATATATATATATAAAGAGAGACTTTTGGATGTTAATGTGCTGAGAGGTGCAACTGGAGGGATGTCTGATCATTATCTTGTGGAGGCTAAGGTGAAGATTTGTATGGGTTTTCAGAAAAGAAGAGTGAATGTTGGGGTGAAGAGGGTGGTGAGAGTAAGTGAGCTTGGGAAGGAGACCTGTGTGAGGAAGTACCAGGAGAGACTGAGTACAGAATGGAAAAAGGTGAGAACAATGGAAGTAAGGGGAGTGAGGGAGGAATGGGATGTATTTAGGGAATCAGTGATGGATTGCGCAAAAGATGCTTGTGGCATGAGAAGAGTGGGAGGTGGGTTGATTAGAAAGGGTAGTGAGTGGTGGGATGAAGAAGTAAGAGTATTAGTGAAAGAGAAGAGAGAGGCATTTGGACGATTTTTGCAGGGAAAAAATGCAATTGAGTGGGAGATGTATAAAAGAAAGAGACAGGAGGTCAAGAGAAAGGTGCAAGAGGTGAAAAAAAGGGCAAATGAGAGTTGGGGTGAGAGAGTATCATTAAATTTTAGGGAGAATAAAAAGATGTTCTGGAAGGAGGTAAATAAAGTGCGTAAGACAAGGGAGCAAATGGGAACTTCAGTGAAGGGCGCAAATGGGGAGGTGATAACAAGTAGTGGTGATGTGAGAAGGAGATGGAGTGAGTATTTTGAAGGTTTGTTGAATGTGTTTGATGATAGAGTGGCAGATATAGGGTGTTTTGGTCGAGGTGGTGTGCAAAGTGAGAGGGTTAGGGAAAATGATTTGGTAAACAGAGAAGAGGTAGTGAAAGCTTTACGGAAGATGAAAGCTGGCAAGGCAGCAGGTTTGGATGGTATTGCAGTGGAATTTATTAAAAAAGGGGGTGACTGTATTGTTGACTGGTTGGTAAGGTTATTTAATGTATGTATGACTCATGGTGAGGTGCCTGAGGATTGGCGGAATGCGTGCATAGTGCCATTGTACAAAGGCAAAGGGGATAAGAGTGAGTGCTCAAATTACAGAGGTATAAGTTTGTTGAGTATTCCTGGTAAATTATATGGGAGGGTATTGATTGAGAGGGTGAAGGCATGTACAGAGCATCAGATTGGGGAAGAGCAGTGTGGTTTCAGAAGTGGTAGAGGATGTGTGGATCAGGTGTTTGCTTTGAAGAATGTATGCGAGAAATACTTAGAAAAGCAAATGGATTTGTATGTAGCATTTATGGATCTGGAGAAGGCATATGATAGAGTTGATAGAGATGCTTTGTGGAAGGTATTAAGAATATATGGTGTGGGAGGAAAGTTGTTAGAAGCAGTGAAAAGTTTTTATCGAGGATGTAAGGCATGTGTACGTGTAGGAAGAGAGGAAAGTGATTGGTTCTCAGTGAATGTAGGTTTGCGGCAGGGGTGTGTGATGTCTCCATGGTTGTTTAATTTGTTTATGGATGGGGTTGTTAGGGAGGTGAATGCAAGAGTTTTGGAAAGAGGGGCAAGTATGAAGTCTGTTGGGGATGAGAGAGCTTGGGAAGTGAGTCAGTTGTTGTTCGCTGATGATACAGCGCTGGTGGCTGATTCATGTGAGAAACTGCAGAAGCTGGTGACTGAGTTTGGTAAAGTGTGTGGAAGAAGAAAGTTAAGAGTAAATGTGAATAAGAGCAAGGTTATTAGGTACAGTAGGGTTGAGGGTCAAGTCAATTGGGAGGTGAGTTTGAATGGAGAAAAATTGGAGGAAGTGAAGTGTTTTAGATATCTGGGAGTGGATCTGGCAGCAGATGGAACCATGGAAGCGGAAGTGGATCATAGGGTGGGGGAGGGGGCGAAAATTCTGGGGGCCTTGAAGAATGTGTGGAAGTCGAGAACATTATCTCAGAAAGCAAAAATGGGTATGTTTGAAGGAATAGTGGTTCCAACAATGTTGTATGGTTGCGAGGCGTGGGCTATGGATAGAGTTGTGCGCAGGAGGATAAATGTGCTGGAAATGAGATGTTTGAGGACAATGTGTGGTGTGAGGTGGTTTGATCGAGTGAGTAACGTAAGGGTAAGAGAGATGTGTGGAAATAAAAAGAACGTGGTTGAGAGAGCAGAAGAGGGTGTTTTGAAGTGGTTTGGGCACATGGAGAGAATGAGTGAGGAAAGATTGACCAAGAGGATATATGTGTCGGAGGTGGAGGGAACGAGGAGAAGAGGGAGACCAAATAGGAGGTGGAAAGATGGAGTGAAAAAGATTTTGTGTGATCGGGGCCTGAATATGCAGGAGGGTGAAAGGAGGGCAAGGAATAGAGTGAATTGGAGCGATGTGGTATACCGGGGTTGACGTGCTGTCAGTGGATTGAATCAAGGCATGTGAAGCGTCTGGGGTAAACCATGGAAAGCTGTGTAGGTATGTATATTTGCGTGTGTGGACGTATGTATATACATGTGTATGGGGGGGGTTGGGCCATTTCTTTCGTCTGTTTCCTTGCGCTACCTCGCAAACGCGGGAGACAGCGACAAAGTATAATAAATATAAAATAAATATATTATATATATTTTTTTTTTTTCATACTATTCGCCATTTCCCGCATTAGCGAGGTAGCGTTAAGAACAGAGGACTGGGCCTTTGAGGGAATATCCTCATATGGCCCCCTTCTCTGTTCCTTCTTTTGGAAAATTTAAAAAATATATATATATATATATATATATATATATATATATATATATATATATATATATATATATATGTATATATATATATATATATATATATATATATATATATATATATATATATATATATATATATATATATATATATATATATATATTTTTTTTTTAATACTTTGTCGCTGTCTCCCGCGTTTGCGAGGTAGCGCAAGGAAACAGACGAAAGAAATGGCCCAACCCCCCCCCATACACATGTATATACATACGTCCACACACGCAAATATACATACCTACACAGCTTTCCATGGTTTACCCCAGACGCTTCACATGCCTTGATTCAATCCACTGACAGCACGTCAACCCCGGTATACCACATTGCTCCAATTCACTCTATTCCTTGCCCTCCTTTCACCCTCCTGCATGTTCAGGCCCCGATCACACAAAATCTTTTTCACTCCATCTTTCCACCTCCAATTTGGTCTCCCTCTTCTCCTTGCTCCCTCCACCTCCGACACATATATCCTCTTGGTCAATCTTTCCTCACTCATCTTCTCCATGTGCCCAAACCACTTCAAAACATCCTCTTCTGCTCTCTCAACCACGCTCTTTTTATTTCCACACATCTCTCTTACCCTTACGTTACTCACTCGATCAAACTACCTCACACCACACATTGTCCTCAAACATCTCATTTCCAGCACATCCATCCTCCTGCGCACAACACTATCCATAGCCCACGCCTCGCAACCATACAACATTGTTGGAACCACTATTCCTTCAAACATACCCATTTTTGCTTTCCGAGATAATGTTCTCGACTTCCACACATTCTTCAAGGCCCCCAGAATTTTCGCCCCCTCCCCCACCCTATGATCCACTTCCGCTTCCATGGTTCCATCCGCTGCCAGATCCACTCCCAGATATCTAAAACACTTCACTTCCTCCAGTTTTTCTCCATTCAAACTCACCTCCCAATTGACTTGACCCTCAACCCTACTGTACCTAATAACCTTGCTCTTATTCACATTTACTCTTAACTTTCTTCTTCCACACACTTTACCAAACTCAGTCACCAGCTTCTGCAGTTTCTCACATGAATCAGCCACCAGCGCTGTATCATCAGCGAACAACAACTGACTCACTTCCCAAGCTCTCTCATCCCCAACAGACTTCATACTTGCCCCTCTTTCCAAAACTCATGCATTTACCTCCCTAACAACCCCATCCATAAACAAATTAAACAACCATGGAGACATCACACACCCCTGCCGCAAACCTACATTCACTGAGAACCAATCACTTTCCTCTCTTCCTACACGTACACATGCCTTACATCCTCGATAAAAACTTTTCACTGCTTCTAACAACTTTCCTCCCACACCATATATTCTTAATACCTTCCACAAAGCATCTCTATCAACTCTATCATATGCCTTCTCCAGATCCATAAATGCTACATACAAATCCATTTGCTTTTCTAAGTATTTCTCGCATACATTCTTCAAAGCAAACACCTGATCCACACATCCTCTACCACTTCTGAAACCACACTGCTCTTCCCCATTCTGATGCTCTGTACATGCCTTCACCCTCTCAATCAATACCCTCCCATATAATTTACCAGGAATACTCAACAAACTTATACCTCTGTAATTTGAGCACTCACTCTTATCCCCTTTGCCTTTGTACAATGGCACTATGCACGCATTCCGCCAATCCTCAGGCACCTCACCATGAGTCATACATACATTAAATAACCTTACCAACCAGTCAACAATACAGTCACCCCTTTTTTTATAAATTCCACTGCAATACCATCCAAACCTGCTGCCTTGCCGGCTTTCATCTTCCGCAAAGCTTTCACTACCTCTTCTCTGTTTACCAAATCATTTTCCCTAACCCTCTCACTTTGCACACCACCTCAACCAAAACACCCTATATCTGCCACTCTATCATCAAACACATTCAACAAACCTTCAAAATACTCACTCCATCTCCTCACATCACCACTACTATATATATATATATATATATATATATATATATATATATATATATATATATATATATATATATAATTTTTTTTTTTCAAACTATTCGCCATTTCCCGCGTTAGCGAGGTAGCGTTAAGAACAGAGAACTGGGCCACTGAGGGAATATCCTCACCTGGCCCCCTCTGTTCCTTCTTTTGGAAAATTAAAAAAAATTGAGAGGGGAGGATTTCCAGCCCCCCGCTCCCTCCCCTTTTAGTCGCCTTCTACGACACGCAGGGAATACGTGGGAAGTATTCTTTCTCCCCTATCCCCAGGGATAATATATATATATATATATATATATATATATATATATATATATATATATATATATATATATATATATATATATTTTTTTTCTTTCATACTATTCGCCATTTCCCGCGTCAGCGAGGTAGCATTAAGAACAGAGGACTGGGCCTCTGAGGAAACATCCTCATCCAGCCCCCTTCTCTGTTCCTTCCTTTGGAAAAAAAAAAAAAAAAAAAAAAAAGAGAGGGATGGGAGGATTTCTAGCCCCCTGCTCCCTTCCCTTTTAGTCGCCTTCTACGACACGCAGGGAATACCTGGGAAGTATTCTTTCTCCCCTATCTCCAGGGAATACATGGTTTAAAAAGAGAGATAAACATAAGTATATGTATGTAAGTAGGAGAGATGGCCAAAGAGTGTTATTAGATTGTGTTAATTGATAGGCGAATGAAAGAGAGACTTTTGGGTGTTACTGTGCTTAGAGGTACAACTGGAGGGATGTCTGATCATTATCTTGCGGAGGCACAGGTGAAGATTTGTTGAGGTTTTCAGAAAAGAAGAGAAAAAGTTGGGAAGAAGAGAGTGGTGAGAGTAAGTGAGCTTGGGAAGGAGACTTGTATGAGGAAGTACCAGGAGAGACTTGAGTACAGCATGGAAAAAGGTGAGAGCAAAGGACGTAAGGGGAGTGGGGGAGGAATGGGATATATTCAGGGAAGCAGTGATGGCTTGCGCAAAAGATGTCTATGGAATGAGAAGCATGGGAGGTGGGCAGATTAGAAAGGGTAGTGAGTGGTGGGATGTAGAAGTACGATTATATTAGTGAAAGAGAAGAGAGAGGCATTTGGACGATTTTTGCAGGGAAATAGTGCAAATGACTGGGAGATGTATAAGAGAAAGAGGCAGGAGGTCAAGAGAAAGGTGCAAGAGATGAAAAAGAGGGCAAATGAGAGTTGGGGTGAGAGAGTATCATTAAATTTTAGGAAGAATAAAAAGATGTTTTGGAAGGAGGTAAATAAAATGAGTAAAAGACAAGAGAACAAATGGGAACATTGGTGAATGGGGCTAATGGGAGGTAGTAACAAGTAGTGGTGATGCGAGAAGGAGATGGAGTGAGTATTTTGAAGGTTTGTTGAATGTGTTAGGTGATAGAGTGGCAGATATAGGGTGTTGTGTTCGAGGTGGTGTGCGAAATGAGAGGGTCAGGGAGAATGGTTTGGTAAACAGAGAGGAGATAGCGAAAGTATTGCGGAAGAAGAAAGCCAGCAAGGCAGCGGGTTTGAATGGTATTGCAGTGGACTTTATCAAAAAGGGGGTGACTGTTGTTGTTGACTGGTTGGTGAGGATATTCAATGTATGTATGGCTCATGGTGAAGTGCCTGAGGATTGGCAGAATGCATGCATAGTGCCACTGTACAAAGGCAAAGGGGATAAAGGAGAGTGTTCAAATTACAGAGGTATAGGTTTGTTGAGTATTCCTGGGAAATCATATGGGAGGGTACTGATTGATCTCCCATGATGATGTGATAATTACACGAAATGTCACGCGGGAACTTATCATGCTTCATTTTTCTCATGGTTATCAGCGAATACTATATCACATGCACCGCTGTGACCTCTTGCAGTATATATACTCATGTATATATTCACACTTGCTAGCCTTCATCCATTCCCAGCGCCACCCCCTGCATCAATGAGGTAGCTCCAAGAAACAGACAAAGAAAGGCCACATCTGCTCATGTTCATTCTCCGACTGTCATGCGCAATGTACTGAAACCACAGCTCCCTGTCCACATCCAGGCCCCCAAAGACCTTTCTATGGTTCACCCCAGGATCAATTTCCATGAGAGTCCTAGTGTTACCCAGGATTCTTATAACGGCTCCTGCAGCCCAAGTCTGCACTATTTCCAGTAGCTGGGACATATGTGACCCCTTTGAAGTGAGACATTCTTTGATGAGTCTTTACTTCCAGTGATTTCACTTCACCAAAAGTGACTTTTCGCTTGCAGTATAACCTCAAGAAGGAGAAGTGCAGTGACACTGCTTACCAGCAGATAATATGCTTTATGAGTTTCTAACAGCTTTAACCATCAAACCCATAAGACATATCTTAGAAAACTTCAGAATAATGGAAAATATATATATTGAATGGTGATTTTTTAACAGTCTACCACAATGTATATATATATATATATATATATATATATATATATATATATATATATATATATATATATATATATATATATATATATTCTTTTTCTCTTTCTTTCATACTATTCGCCATTTCCCGAATTATCAAGGTAGCGTTAAGAACAGAGGACTGGGCCTTTTGAGGGAATATCCTCATCTGGCCCCCTTCTCTGTTCCTTCTTTGGGAAAAAAAAAAAACAAGAGGGGAGGATTTCCAGCCCCCCACTCCCTTCCCTCTTAGTCGCCTTCTACGACATGCAGGGAATACGTGGGACGTATTCTTTCTCCCCTATCCCCATATATATATATATATATTGTTTTTATCATATTTAGTCACTGTCTCCCGCGTTAGCAAGGTAGCGAAAGGAAACAGACGAAAGAATGGCCCAACCCACCCACCCACATACACATGTATATACATAAACACCCACACACGCAAATATACACACCTATACATTTCAACATATACATACATATACATACACAGACATACACATATATACACATGTACATATTCATACTTGCTGCCTTCATCCATTCCCTTTGCCACCCTGTCACACATAAAAAACAGCAAACACACACAAACAAACACACACACACACACACACACACACACGCACACACACCCCATGCACGCGCACGAGGTAGTGCTAAGAAAAGACAACAAAGGCCACATTCGTTCACACTCAGTCTCTACCTGTCAAGTGTAATGCACCGAAAACTTTTGCACTTCCCTCCCTAACAACCACATCCATAAACAGATTTAATAACCATGAGGACATCACACACCCCCTGCCGTAAACCAACCTTCACTGGGAACCAATCACTCTCCTCTTTTCCTACTCGTACACATATCTTACATCCTTGGTAAAAACTTTTCAGTGTTTCTAGCAGCTTACCTCCCGCATCATATACTCTTAAGACCTTCCTCAAAGCATCTCTAGCAACCCTATCATATGCCTTCTCCAGATCCATAAATGTTACAACAAATCCACCTGTTTTTCTTACTATTTCTCACACACATTCTTCAAAGCAAACATATGATCCACACATCCTCTACCACTTGAAACCATACTGCTATTCCCCAATCTGAGGCTCTGTACCTGCCTTCACCCTCTCATTCAGTACCCTCCTCGTTCCCTCCACCTCTGACACATACATCCTCTTTGTCAATCTCATTCTCTCCATGTGACCACATAATTTCAATATACACCCTCTTCTGCTCTTTTCCTAGCGCTACCTCGCACACGTGCGGGGGGGATGGTTGTGTCATAAGAGTATTTGGTGTGGGAGGCAGGGTGCTAGAAGCAGTAAAAAATTTTTATTGAGGATGTAAGGCATGTGTACAAGTAGTTTGAACACGCGCACCTTCATCTCCTTTGCCTTTGTATAATGGCACCATGCATGCATTCCACCTCACCATGATTCATACATACACTAAATATCCTTACCAACCAATCAACAACACACTCACCCCCTTTCTTGTTAAATTCCACTGCAATACCATCCAAACCTGAAACCTTGCCAGATCTCATCCTCCACAAAGCTTTCACTACCTCTTCTCTCTTAACCAAGCCATTCTTCCTGACCCTCTCACTTTGCACACAACCCCAACCAAAACACCCTATATCTGCCACTCTATCATCAAACACATTCAACAAACCTTCAAAATACTCACTCCAACTCCTTCTAACTTCATCACTACCTGTTATCACTTCCCCCCCTTGCCCCCTTCACCGATGTTACCATTTGTTCTCATCTTACATTATTTACCTCCTTCCAAAACATCATTTCATTCTCCCTGAAGTTTAATGGTAGTCTCTCACCCTAACTCTCATTTGCCCTCTTTTTCAACCCTTGCACCTTCCTCTTGACCTCCTGCCACTTTCTTTGAAACACCTCCCAGTCATTTGCATTCCTTGTAATTATCATCCAGATGCCTCTATTGTCTCTTTCACTAACAAATCTACTTCTTCATCCTACCACTCACTACCCTTTCCAATCTGCCCACCTCCAACCTTTCTCATGCCACATGCATCTTTTGCATATGCCATCACTGCTTCCCTAAATACATCCATTCCTCACCCACTCCCTTCACTTCATTTGCTCTCACTTTTTGCCATTCTACACTCAATCTCTGTTGATATTTCCTCACACAAGTTTCCTTTCAAAGCTCATTTTCTCTCACCTCTCTCTTCTCCCCAACATTTTCTCTTCTTTTTTTGAGAACCTCTACAAATCTTCACCTTTGCCTCCATAAGATAGTGATTAGACATCCCACCAGCTGCCACTTTCAGCACATTACCATCCAAAAGTCTCTCTTTTACATGCCTAATTAATCTAATAATGCCATTTGGCCATCTCTCCTACCCACATACATATACTTATGTACATCTCTCTTTCTAAACCATGTATTCCGAGTAACCAGTCTTTTTTCAGCACACAAATCCACAAGCTCTTTACCATTCCCATTCACAACACTAAATACCACATGTACACCAATTATACCCTCAACTGCCATATTACTCACCTTTGCAATTAAATCACCCATCACTGAGACCCGGTCCCATGCATCAAAGCTACTGACACACTCACTTAGCTGCTCCCAAAACACTTGCCTCTCATGATCTTTCTTCTCATGACCAGGTGCATAAGCACCAATAATCACCAATAATCTCTCCAATCACTTTCAGTTTACCCACATCAATTGAGAATTTACTTTCTTACACTCTATCACACACCCCCACAACTCCTGCTTCTGGAGTAGTGCTACTCCTTTCTTAGCTCTTGTCCTCTCACCACTCCTGACTTTACTCCGAAGACTTTTCCAAAGCATTCTTCCCCTTCACTCTTGAGCTTCATTTCACTCAGAGCCAAAATATCCAAGTTTCTTTTCTCAAACATACACACATATACATAAACATACAAAGACATATACATATATACACATGCACATATTCATATCTGCTTGCCTTCATCCATTCCTGGCACTACAGAAAACAGCGTCGCTACCCCCTGCTTCAGCAAGTTAGCACCAGGAAAACAGACAAAAAAGGCCTCACTCATGCACACTTAGTCTCTAGCTGTCATATGTAATGCACTGAAACCACAGCTCCCTATCCACATCCAGGCCCTCCAATGAAAAATGTAAGAGTTGGCCTAAAGCAATTATACTGACACAAATTACTTATCCCACCTAAAATAGTGTTGGTGTCCAGAGAAGTTGGCACCCTTTACAAAGTAGTGGCAACTACATAATGTGTCAGCATACCACATGAGCCTGCATCAATCACAGTCTAACTGCTGTTGGTGGGAATGCCATGTTGTGCCCCCAATTCATGCCCCGGATTTTTGTTGTTTTTTTCCCTTTTTGTCCCTCAACAACCTTCTATGGTTGGAAATACTCACCTTAGAAATGACAAAATAGCTTCTATAACTGCACTTGAATAGGTAAATAAGCTACTTCAAGAAATTTATAATATTACTATTGTGAACATAAGATCAATACAACGTTGGTAAAGAAATTTAATGATAGCAGGAGAACCATTACACAGACCCATGTGAAATGCCCTTGGAAGGCCAGAAGAACTTCTCCACATACTATGAATGCTTTTAAATGTCAGGTAGATGCGGATCCAAGCTTGAGTGCAAAAGAATTAAAAAAAAAAAAATCTACAATGTTCAGTCATGTTTTGGTAAGAACAGTACAGTGCCACTTACATGATTACCTGAAGTACTGGAGCTGTAGGCTGCATCCCAAACAGCTCATAATCCATAGGCACCAGAAGAAAAGAGTCAATATTTTGTAATGAATATGTAGTGTGGGATACAGCTAAGTTCAGAAGTGTCTCATGGAGTGATAAGTGCACCTTTTCTCTGACAGGTGGCTGTGTTAGGAATGCATACAGTCAACCAGGTTGTGATCCATTCAACCCCAGGTACATTACAAGGTACAGATATAGGGTGTTTTGGTCGAGGTGGTGTGCAAAGTGAGAGGGTTAGGGAGAATGATTTGATAAACAGAGAAGAGGTAGTAAAAGCTTTGCGGAAGATGAAAGCCGGCAAGGCAGAGGGTTTGGATGGTATTGCAATGGAATCTATTAAAAAAAAAGGGGGTGACTGTATTGCTGACTGGTTGTTAAGGTTATTTAATGTATGTATGACTTACGGTGAGGGCGTGAGGATTGGCGGAATGCTTGCATAGTGCCACTGTACAAAGGCAAAGGGGATAAGAGTGAGTGCTCAAATTACAGAGGTATAAGTTTGTTGAGTATTCCTGGGAAATTATATGGGAAGGTATTAATTGAGAGGGTGAAGGCATGTACAGAACATCAGATTGGGGAAGAGCAGTGTGGTTTCAGAAGTGGTAGAGGATGTGTGGATCAGGTGTTTGCTTTGAAGAATGTATGTGAGAAATACTTAGAAAAGCAAATGGATTTGTATGTAGCATTTATGGATCTGGAGAAGGCTTATGATAGAGTTGATAGAGATTCTCTGTGGAAGGTATTAATAATATATGGTGTGGGAGGCAAGTTGTTAGAAGCAGTGGAAAGGTTTTATCGAGGATGTAAGGCATGTGTATGTGTAGGAAGAGAGGAAAGTGATATGGTTCTCAGTTAACGTTGGTTTGCGGCAGGGGTGCGTGATGTCTCCATGGTAGTTTAATTTGTTTATGGATGGGGTTGTCAGGGAGGTGGATGCAAGAGTTTTGGAAAGAGGGGCAAGTATGCAGTCTGTTGTAGATGAGAGAGCTTGGGAAGTGAGTCAGCTGCTGTTCACTGATGATACAGCGCTGGTGGCTGATTCGGGTGAGGAACTGCAGAAGCTGGTGACTGAGTTTGGTAAAGTGTGTGAAAGAAGAAAGTTGAGAGTAAATGTGAATAAGAGCAAGGTTTTTAGGTACAGTAGGGTTGAGGGACAAGTCAACTGGGAGGTAAGTTTGAATGGAGAAAAACTGGAGGACGTGAAGTGTTTTAGATATCTGGGAGTGGATTTGGCAGAGGATGGAACCATGGAAGCGGAAGTGAATCATAGGGTGGGGGAGGGGGCAAAAGTTCTGGGAGCGTTGAAAAATGTGTGGAAGTCGAGAACGTTACCTTGAAAAGCAAAAATGGGTATGTTTGAAGGAATAGTGGTTCGAACAATGTTATATGGTTGTGAGGCGTGGGCTATAGATAGAGTTGTGTGGAGGAGGGTGGATGTGCTGGAAATGAGATGTTTGAGGACAATATGTGGTGTGAGGTGGTTTGATCGAGTAAGTAATGAATGGATAAGAGAGATGTGTGGTAATAAAAAGAGTGTGGTTGAGAGAGCAGAAGAGGGTGTTTTGAAATGGTTTGGTCACATGATGAGAATGAGTGAGGAAAGATTGACAAACAGGATATATGTGTCAGAGGTGGGGGGAACAAGGAGAAGTGGAAGCCAAACTGGAGGTGGAAAGATGGAGTGAAAAAGATTTTGAGTGATCAGGGCCTGAACATGCAGGAGGGTGAAAGGCGTACACGGAATAGAGTGAATTGGAACGATGTGGTATACCAGGGTCAACACACTGTCAATGGATTGAACCAGGGCATGTGAAGCATCTGGAGTAAACCTTGGAAAGTTCTGTGGGGCCTGGATGTGAAAAGGGAGCTGTGGTTTTGCTGCATTATACATGACAGCTAGAGATTGAGTGTGAACGAATGTGGCCTTTGTTGTCTTTTCCTAGCGCTACCTCGCAAATATGCGGGGGAGGGGGTTGTTATTTCATGTGTGGAGGGGTGGCAACAGGAATGAATAAGGGCAGACAGTATGAATTATGTACATGTGTATATATGTATACGTCTGTGTGTGTATATGTATGTATACGTTGAGATGTATAGGTAAGTATATGTGCGTGTGTGGACGTGTATGTATATACATGTGTATGTGGGTGGGTCGGGCCATTCTTTCGTCTGTTTCCTTGCGCTACCTCGCTAACGCAGGAAACAGCGACAAAGTATAATAAACTAAAAATATACATTACAAGCACTGTAAAGTTTCCTGCTTCACTTATGGTATGGGATTGTTTCACTTATCATGGTGCTGGGGACCGTGTACTGTTGCCATAGAAAGAAACTATGATGAGACATGGTTACCTTAAGCTACTGTGTGATCCTCTTCTTAAAAAGTGCAAGGTCAGGTGTTCATGCATGATGGGGCTCACTGCCACACTGCCAAACTAGTCACTGAATGGTTTATGGACTGTGTAGTAGAGTTATTCAGTGAAAAGCCAGAAGTTCATCAGATTTGAATTCAAAAGAAAACTTATGGCAGCTTACGAAAATGAAATTGTAAGAGGGATACTTCATTGTTACCTAAGCTGGAGGCAGCTAGTCATGAAATATGGGCACAGATGGACCCTAAAGAACTTCAGATCCTTACTGATTCAGTTCCTGGTCTTTTCAAGGATAAATAAAGAGGAGAGGGAAACCAATAAAGAAGCTGGTGGTGATAACACAGTTTGCATAAATTTATTTCATGTTTATCCTTGATGGGTGTGCCACACTCCCCCTTGCATATACTTCGTTAGTAGGCACTGTGTGTGTGTGTGTGTGTGTGTGTGTGTGTGTGTGTGTGTGTGTGTGTGTGTGTGTGTGTGTGTACACAGTGGGGTGCTGGAAACCCTCTCAGTCTTGTGTTCAAATTCTTAAAAGAGGAAATAGAAGGAGGGGCCAGGTGGGGAGTGCTCATCCTCCTCAAAGGCTCAGATTAGGGTGTCTGAATGAGTTTAGATGTAACAAAGATGAGAAGAGAGGAGAGACAACAGGTAGGATGTTCAAGGAAAGAAACCACGATGTTCTGACTCTAAGTGAAATGAAAGTCAAGGGTAAAGGGGAAGAATGGTTTGGAAACGTCTTAGGAGTACAGTCAGGGGTTGGTGAGAGACAAGGGCGAAGGGAGGAGTAGCACTGCTCCTGAAGCAGTTGTGGGAGTGTGTGGTTGATGTGGATAGCGAGAGATGGGTGATTATTGGAGTTTATACACCTGGCCATGAGAAGAAAGATCATGGGGCAAGTGTTTTTGGGAGCAGCCAAGTGACTATCAGCAGTTTTGGTGTATGAGACTGGGCATTAGCAATGGGTGATTTAAATGTATAGGAAAGTAATGTGGCAATTTATATAGGCAAGTAATGTGGCAATTTAGGGTTTAAATGGTTCACATGTGGTATTCAGTATTTGAATAGAAATGATGAAGAGATTGAGGAGTTGTGTGCTGAAAAAAAGGCTGTTCCATCCCAGCTGATGCTCAGTACATGCCTTCATCATCTCAATCAATACCCTCCCATACAACTTATCTTCATACAATGGCACTACATATGCATTCTGCCAATCCCCAGGCACCTCACCGTGATCCATACACAATGAAAATCTTTACCAAGCACCTCTTCTCTCTTCACCAAACCACTCTCCATGAGTCTCTCACTTCATATACCACCCAAGCCCAAACACCCTATATCTGCCACCCTATCATCAAACACATTCAACAGTCCTTCAAATACTCACTCCATCTCCTCACTTCACCACTAACTGTTGCCAATTCCCTTTTTGCTCCCTTCACCAATGTTCCTATTTGCTCTCTTGTTTTTTACACGTTATTAACCTCCTTCCAAAACATCTTATTCTCCCTCTTTTTCAATCCACGCATCTTCCTCTTGACCTCCTGCCACTTTAACTTATACATCCCCCAATCAATTGCACTCCTTCCCTGAAAGTATAGCCCAAATGCCTCTCTTTTCTCTTTCACTAGCAACTTTGTTACTCTATCCCACAACTTACTACCATTTCTAATCTGCCCCCTACCACCTTTCACATGCCATATGCATCTCTTGCAAATGCCAGCAATGCTCCCTTTAATACCTCCCATTCCTCACCCACTCACCTTGCTTCATTTACTCCCCTTTTGCCATTTTGCACTCAATCTCTCCCGGTATTTCTTTACACAAGCCCCCCCCCCCCCCCCCCCTCTCTCTCTCTCTCTCTCTCTCTCTCTCTCTCTCTCTCTATATATATATATAGACCATTATCTCGGAAAGCAAAAATGGGTATGTTTGAAGGAATAGTGGTTCCAACAATGTTGTATGGTTGCAAGGCATGGGCTATGGATAGAGTTGTGCGCAGGAGGATGGATGTGCTGGAAATGAGATGTTTGAGGACAATGTGTGGTGTGAGGTGGTTTGATCGAGTAAGTAACCTAAGGGTAAGAGAGATGTGTGGAAATAAAAAGAGCGTGGTTGAGAGAGCAGAAGAGGGTGTTTTGAAATGGTTTGGGCACATGGAGAGAATGAGTGTGGAAAGATTGACCAAGAGGATATATGTGTCGGAGGTGGAGGGAACGAGGAGAAGTGGGAGACCAAATTGGAGGTGGAAAGACGGAGTGAAAAAGATTTTGTGTGATCAGGGCCTGAACATGCAGGAGGGTGTAAGGAGGGCAAGGAATAGAGTGAATTGGAGCGATGTGGTATACCGGGGTTGACGTGCTGTCAGTGGATTGAATCAAGGCATGTGAAGCGTCTGGGGTAAACCATGGAAAGCTGTGTAGGTATGTATATTTGCGTGTGTGGACGTATGTATATACATGTGTATGGGGGGGGGTTGGGCCATTCCTTTCGTCTGTTTCCTTGCGCTACCTCGCAAACGCGGGAGACAGCGACAAAGCAAGAAAAAAAAAAAATATATATATATATATATATAAATAATTTTTTTTTATACTTGATTGCCATTCCCCACATTAGTGAGATAGCGCCAGGAACAGTTGAGGAAAGGTCACATCTGCTAACATCCATTCTCTCGCTGTCATGTTTAATGCACCGTAACTACGGCTCCCTATCCACAACCAGGCTCCCCAGACCCTTCCATGGTTAAGCCTGGACCCTTCACATGCATTGGTTCAGCCCATCAACTTTATGTCAACCCCTTTATATCACATCATTCCAATTCACTCTAACCCATCTATGACTTTCACCCTTCTGCATCTTCAGGCTCTGACCACTTAAAATCTTCTTCTCTCCACCCTTCAATCTCTAATTTGTTCTCCCTGTTCTTTTTGTTCCTTCCACTTCTGACATATATATCCCCTTGCCTACCTTTCTTCACTTATTCTCTCCATATGTCTAAACCATTTCAGCAAAGCTTTTTCAGCTCTCCCAACCACACTCTTTTAATTACCCCTTCATAACTTAATCAAAACACCTCACACAGGATACTCTTCTCATTTCCAACACACCCAAATGTTTCTCTAGATCCATAAATTCCACATATAAATCCAACTGTTTCTCTATTTCTCACACACATTCTTCAAAACAAACACCCAATCTGTACATCCTATATCTCTTCTGAAGAAACACAATTCCTTCCCAATACCATACTCTAAGCATGCTGCCACCCTCTCAATCACCACTCTACCATACAAATTACCAAGTACATTCAACAAACTTATACCTATGTCACTCAATACCAGAATTCATCATCACAATCAGAGAAGTACTTACATAGATAGATAAGTTGAAGAAGAATAAAAATTCCAGGTCCTGATCATTTCTATCCATGAGCAATTAAAAAAGTCAAACATGAAATATCCAAACCATTAATCTATATTCTTAATAAATCTCTCCACGATGGATTAGTCCCACAGGAATGAAAACTGGCAGACATCACACCTACACACAAAAAAAGAAGCTGTAAATTGCGAATAATTAGCAATTAACATCCTATTTTCCTCACATCAATTATATGTAAAATGCTGTAGTCAATTATTTGATATAAAATCGTAGCCTACCTGGGCCAACACAGTCTGATCAATCATACACAGCATAGTTTTAGAAGGTGCAAATCTTGCCTTAAACCTCATTGAATTATATAACAAGTTATTCAGTACCCAAGACAAGACAAAAGCAATACATATTATATTTCTGGACTTTCAGAGAGCAATGGACAAAATCCCCCAACTTAAACTGATGCATAATGTCTGGGCCTTGGGGTTTACTGGCTACATAGAAAATTGGTTAGAAGCCTAGTTACGTAATGGGAGGCAGAGAGTCATAATGAATAGTGAATCATCACCATAGTCACCCATCATTAGTGAAGTCCCCCAGGGATCCGTACTTGGGCCTACACTTTTCATCATTTATATCACTGATGTTGACGTAGAGCTGAATACCTTAAATATCCAAATTTGCAGATGACTAAAAGATCGGTAATTCCTCATAAAGTGAAGTAGTAGGCTTAAATTACAAGAGGATCTTGATAAAATTGCTGAATTGTTTAGAAAATGGTAAATGCCATTTAATGTCAATAAAAGTCAGCAGTTACAACTAGGAAACCTCAAACCTTAAACAAAATTTTTATCATAAATGAATGGGTAACAAAATACAGGATGCCCCAAGAGTGTAAGGGATTTAGGGGTCACTGTCTCCTGCAACTTTAAATTCTCCCAGCACTAAAATGAAGCAGCTAAGAAAGCAAATAGGATGTTAGGATCTATAAAAAGAGGCTTTACATACAAAAGCAAGGATGTGACACTGCCACAACACCTCAGTCTAGTTAGACCAAATTGGAAATAAGCAGTGCAGTTTACCCCCACTTAAGCAAAGATACTCTTAAACTGGAAACAGGGCAGCAAAGAACAACTAAATTGATTTCTTCCTTGTGTAACAAACCATATGAGGATAGATTACGAGAATCAAACTTGTTCCCCCTATGCAAGAGGTATTTCCAAGGCAAATTAATAGAATGTCTTAAAATACTTAAAGGATTTAACAATGTCAATATTGAAAATATTTCTACAGTAGTGTCACCACTACTAACAAGAGAATATGGACTAATACTCAGAAGTCACCGAGTTAATCTGGACTGTATAAAATATTTCTTAACCATCAACACTATCGATGAGTTGAATAAGCTCACAGAAAATGCTGTTTAAACAAACATCCTTAACATCTTCAAAATTAGGCTTGATCATCATCTGTCACTCTCCTACAATGAATAATTCATTTAATCAATCACCATAATATACTGGTATATCATGCTACCTCCTTAACCACCAATCTCTCCATGGCCATGCTGCGGTAATATCCCAACATGGATTAACCTATGGCACCTGCTCCGAATAAGTAAGAATTATTGTATCATTCTTCAAAATCAGGAATAATATAGACATGGTATGTTGAGAGGTTGGAGCTTAAGTTTATCCTCACTACTTTATAACCAAAAGTGAAGGGATGCATGTCATTGGTGATGGGACACTTGACATATTCATGTTCATTCTACATTATGACTCCCATGAAAATTTCCTTCAAGGATATTAATCCGGCAAGGTATTTTCTTCTACCTGTTTTCCATCCAGTGTGTTGCCAGAGGGAATAGACAGTAGACAGAAAGCCTTTGTTTTGCTGTCCTTTTCATCTACTGCCTTTAAGGGGATTGCATTTTTTTAGTAGTGTCAAGGCCAGACCCCCTCATATGGACCCTGGGATTGTAACTCATTCAAATAATTACCTTTGCCCCTTTTACCTTTATACAATGGCACTATAAACCATTCTGCCAATCCTCAAGCTACTCTCTATGATCCATACATACACTGAAAATCCTAACCAACCAATCAACAACACAGTCAACCCTTCTTAAAATATTCAAGTGCAATATCAGCCACTCCAGCCACATTACCACATTTCATCTTGATGCAAGGCTTCCACCATCTCTTTTTACACTAAATCAACTGCCATGACCCTCTCACTATGTATTCCTCTCCAATCCTATTATTAATCATATCCAAGAATCTTTCGACATACTAACTCCATAGAAATACTTTGAGGTAAGTGTTTCATGTATATGGTATAAAAGGAATAGTATTAGATGCAGCAAGGAGTTTTCATCAAGAGAATAAGGTAAATATTCAAGTATGTAAAGAGGAGGGTGAGTGGTTCAAGGTGAAGGTGGGTCTGTGGCAATGGTGCATGATATCACTATGGCTATCTAATGTTTATAGATGGAGTGGTGAAGAAGGAAAATACATGGATCTTAGACAGACATGCAGGTATGCAGTATATTGGGGTAGGGAGGTATGGGAGGTGTGTTAACTGTTGTTTGCTGGTGACACGGCACTGGTGCCAAATTCAGGTGAGAAAGTGCAGAAGCTGATGTCTGAGTTTGGTAGAGTGTGCAAGAGGAGAGAGTTCGGAGTCAATGCGAATAAAAGCAAAGTTATTAGGCTTAGCGGAAGGGAGTAAAGATCTAGTGTTGGTTTGAATGGAGAGAACTTGAATGAAGTGGAGTGTTTTAATTATCTGGGAGTCTATATGACTGTTTATGTTCTGGAACCATGGGACCCAAAGTAAGTCATAGTGTGAAATTAAAGGCCACATCTGGGAGGGCAAAAATTGACATGTCTCAAGTATAGTAGCCCCAACAGTGTTGTGTGGGTGCATAGCAAGGCACTCTAGATGAAAATGTACAGAAGAGGGTGAATATGTTGGAAATGAAATGTTTGAGGACAATATGTGACATCACCATCTCAAACACCCTATATTCAGATCACAACCCAACTGAAATGAAAACAAAATCTGAATGCTCCCATGCCAGGGCAAAATACACAAAATAGTACATGAATAAAATGGGATATGATCAATGAGATGATTGCAATACAATGGGTAACCCTGCTGAGTGCCAAAACAGAGGTGTGTGTGTAAAGGACAGACCACCCAGGTACTCCAAATATGCAACAGATATATACCAGCAAGAAGAAAACACAAAAGCTCTAGGGTAGAACGAGAAAACGAGTTCTATACGGGAGGTGAAAAAGCATTACAGGCCTTCTAAATACGCCACAGGTCAACAAGCAAAAGAAAGAAAATATCAAATGAATTACTGTTCATAGACCATAAACATGTCACGAAACAGGAAATGGAAAAAGAGGAAATAGCCATTAATAAGAAATAACCCAAAACAATTTTACTCACAAAAAAAAATAAAGGATAAAAACCTCCATTGACCCCATTCAAAACTGCATGTAATTCTACAGATGACTGCCACAAGGTGAGTGAGATTCTAAAAAAGGAATATGAATTGGCATTCATTGAGCTAAATACCAGTCTAAACAGAAATGACCCAACAGTCTTCCTCCTAAACAGTAATCCCACAGTGTTACATATACACACTGGATTTCACCACCTCAGAAGAGGATTTTCAGAGGGCTACTGAAAGCATGCCCATACACTCTGCCCTAGGGCTGGACTCGTTGAACTCAGTCTCCTTGAAGAAATGTAAATCAACTCTTACATGAGCATTGAGTATACTCTGATGAAAAGGTCACGATTCTGGCATCATTCCCATGAGTTTGAATCCGACTCATCACTCCACAAAGGTTTTAGCAAAGCAGTCCTAAAAATCTATCGACTAACATCAATGAAATCATACATTATCAAAGTCTTCAAGACGTCCTGAGAGGCTAAATTACAGAATTTATAGAACTGAACAATCTATATAACCTAGGTGTCATGGCAGGAAGATCTTGCTTCTTTCAGTTGCATGATCAATGACAAGAAACAAGTTAATTGGTTCAACAGAAGACTGCTTTCTACGTCAAATAGCCTGAGACTCAAAAAGTGGCAGAAATTTATTAGGTATGATATAATGAGATGTGTGATGTGTGTGGTGTTGACATGATTTACACAGACTTTACAAAAACATTTGATAAATGCGACCATGGTTTCAAAGCACATAAAATGCAGAAAATGCAAATAAAAATAATCTGGAAATGGATAAACAGCTTTTTAACTAACATATCACAAAACATAATTGTAAACCATGCTGTCTCCAATGCCTTCACAGCATAAAACTCATTCCCCCTTGGAAATGTACTTGCACCCCTTCTGTTCTCCATTCTTATATATAACAATGATGCAAACACAAGCCACAATTTAATATCATCTTTTACCAACCATGATATCAAATTCTGAATATCCACAGTTTTCCATAGCGCAACCAAAATTTTCCATGCACCAGGCTACAGGCTGCTTGTAGCCCAGATCAGCAGACCACTGTTGATAAGGGAGGCAGGAGGAGTATCACAACCAAGTGGCAGCCTTTTATGCAGCATGGCTGGCTGACTATGAGAGCACAGAAGTGCAGCATCAGGGATGAGCTAATGCCATCATATCATCAATTTACAGTCTTGCATGTCATCTTTTTTTTTTTTAACTTTAAGAGAGTAAGTATGTTGTTCTTGAAGTACACCATGACTATTCTTAACCATGAAAGGCTCATTATTGGACTTAGGTATGTCTCTCAAGAGTCCTAATCCCCAATTTCCCATTGGCCTTGTACTTTGCCAAACTTGGTTTTGCCAACCACAAGGTCTTCTAGGAATGTAACTCAAGTGGTTGGCAGGGAACTGTGGTATGAAAAGCATGCCAACAGAGGATGCTCAGAGGCTACAAAGAGACATAAATGAAGTCTTCCACTGGGCTACTGAGAACAACATAATTTTCAGTTGGGATACTTCCAGCATGGAGTCAATGAAATGATCAAGTGATCAAAGACAGTACTAAATACTGAACAGACACTAT
Source organism: Panulirus ornatus (assembly GCF_036320965.1). Classification (NCBI taxonomy): domain Eukaryota; kingdom Metazoa; phylum Arthropoda; class Malacostraca; order Decapoda; family Palinuridae; genus Panulirus; species Panulirus ornatus. Next base: position 31,399,704 of record NC_092240.1, read on the forward strand.
CATAAACCAGTTGAATAATCTGAAAGACCTTACAGTAATACTTCTTAACAACCTAACCTGAAGCAAACAGAACAAAACAACAGTTACCGCCACCAGAAGGATGATGGACTGGATCTTGTGTAGACTTTCAAGACAGAAAATGAAAAACCATTCATGATTCTATTCAAGGCACTAACTTTCTCATGAATAAAATACTGCTGCATCATCCTATAAGACAAGAAAAAGTAAAGAATTGGAAAGTGTTTCCAGATCTTTCGACACCTGTATACCACATCATTCCAATTCACTCTATTCCTTGCTCGCCATTCAAGCTCCTGTATGTTCAGGCCCCAATCGTTCAAAATCTTTTTCACTCCATCCTTCCACCTCCAATTTGGTCTCCTGCTTCTCCTTGTTCCCTCCATCTCTGACACATATATCCTCTCTGTTAATCTTTCCTCACTCATTCTCTCCATACGTCCAAACCGTTTCAACACACCCTCTTCTGCTCTCTCAACAATACTCTTTTATTTCCACACCTCTCTTACCTTATCATTACTTACTCAATCAAACCACCTCACACCACATATTGTCCTCAAACATTTCATTTCCAACACATCCACCCTCCTCCATACATACATTTTTTTCATGCATGCCCACCATTTCCCACATGTGTGAGGTAGCTTGAAGAACAGATGAGAGAGCCCTAAGTAGAATTCCACACCTGACACCTTGCTCTGTTCCTTCTGAAAAATACAGGAATGGAGGATTTCCAGCCACCTGCTTCTGCCCCTCTCATTTGCCTCCTATGACAAGCGGGGAGCAAGCAGGCAGTATTTTTTCTCCTCTAGCCCCAGGAATAAGAAAAAAAAGCTACCTCGGTCAAAAAATGCAACTTGACAACCACTGACATGCTGGCTCACTACATAGCCTTCACTAACATGTCCCAATATCCAGGAGAGTAGTACTGGTAATATACTCCCTGGCTATATGTGTAAAAGGTGGAGGGAACAAGGAGAAGCAGGAGGCTAAATTGGAAGTGGAAGGATGGAGAGAAAAAGATTTTGAGCGATCGGGGCCTGAACATACAGGAGGGTAAGAGGTGTGCAAGGAATAGAGTGAATTCGAACGACATGAAATACCAGGTCGACGTGCTGTCAATGAACTGAACCAGGGTATGTGAAACGTCTGAGGTAAACCATGGAAAGGTCTAAGGGGCCTGAATGCGGACAGGGAGCTGTGGTTTTGGTGCATTACACATGACAGCTAGAGACTGAGTGTGAACAAATGTGGCCTTTTTTGTCTGTTTTCCAGTCTCTACCTCGCTGAAGCAGGGGGTAGCATTACTGCTTCCTATGGGGCAGGGTAGCACCGGGAATGGATGAAGGCAAGCAAGTATGAATATGTACATGTGTATAAATGTATATGCCTGTGTATGTGTATGTATACATAAGTATATGTGTATATGCATATACATATGTGCATGCATTGCCATTTATGTATATATATGTGTATACAAGTGGATGGCCAATTATTCGTCTGTTTCCTGGCACTACCTCGCAGATGCAGGAAATGGCAATCAAGCATTATTATAATAATAATAATAGCAATAATATTAATATAATAATCAAAGTAATAATAATAATGATAATATAACAATAACAATAATAAAATATATGGTGTGAGGTGGTTTGACTGAGTAAGTAATGAAAGGGTAAGAGAGATGTGTGGTAATAAAGAGTCTGGTTGAGAGAGCAGAAGAGTGTTTTGAAATGGTTTGGTCACATGGAGAGAATGAGTAAAGAAAGATTGACAAAGGGGACATATGTGTGAGAGGTGGAGGGAACAAGATGTGGGAGACCAAATTGGAGGTGGAAAGATGGGGTGAAAAAGATTTTGAGCAATTGGGGCCTGAACATGCAGGAGGGTGAAAGGCGTGCAAGGAATAAAGTGAATTGGAATGATGTGGTATACCGGGGTCGACATACTGTCAATGGATTGAACCAGGGCATGTGAAATATCTGGGGTAAACCATAGAAAATTTTGTGGGGCCTGAATGTGGAAAGGGAGCTGTGGTTTCGGTGCATTATACATGACAGGTAGAGACTGAGTGTGAACGAATGTGGCCTTTGTTGTCTTTTCCTAGTGCTACCTCGCGCGCATGCGGGGGGAGGGGGTTGTCATTTCATGTGTGGTGAGGTGGCAACGGGAATGAATAAAGGCAGCAAGCATGAATTATGTATATGTGTATATATGTATATGTCTGTGTATGTATGTATATGTACACGTTGATATGTATAGGTATGTGTATACATGTGTATGTGGGTGGGTTAGGCCATTCTTTCAACTGTTTCCTTGCGTTACCTCACTAACACGGGAGACAGCGACAAAGTATAATATAAATAAATAAATAATAATAATAATTCTTTTTATTAATTTCTTTTTTAATATTCCAAAAGAGGGAACAGAGAAGGGGGCCAGGTGAGGATATTCCCTCAAAGGTCCAGTCCTCTGTTCTTAACGCTACCTTGCTAACACGGGAAATGGCAAATAGTTTGAAAAAAAAAAAATAATAATAATAATAATAGAAATACAATAATAATAATACAATAATGATAATAATAATAATAATAACAATGGGAATGGGAATGAATAAAGGCAGACAGTATGAATTACGTACATGTGTATATATGTATATGTCTGTGTGTGTATATATATGTATACACTGAGATGTATAGGTATGTATATGTGCGGGTGTGGACGTGTATGTATATACATGTGTATGTCGGTGGGTTGGGCCATTCTTTCATCTGTTTTCTTGCGCTACCTCGCTAATGTGGGAGACAGCGACAAAGCAAAATTAATAAATCAATATATAAACAACAATAATAATAAGAAACGGCAGCAGCTGGTGACTGAGTTTGGTAAAGTCTGTGAAAGAAGAAAGCTGAGGGTAAATGTCAATAACAGCAAGGTTACTGGGTACAGTAGGGTTAAGGGACAAGTCAACTGGGAGGTAAGTTTGAATGGAGAAAAACTGGAGGAAGTGAAGTGTTTTAGATATCTGGGAGTGGATTTGGCAGCGGATGGAACCATGGAAGTGGAAGTGAATCATACGGTGGGAGAGGGGGCGAAAGTTCTGGGAGCGTTGAAGAATGTGTGGAAGTCGAGAACATTATCTCGGAAAGCAAAAAAACATTATCTCGGAAAGCAAAAATGGGTATGTTTGAAGGAATAGTGGTTCCAACAGTGTTATATGGTTGTGAGGCGTGGGCTATGGATAGAGTTGTGTGCAGGAGGGTGGATGTGCTGGAAATGAGATGTTTGACGACAATATGTGGTGTGAGATGGTTTGATCGAGTAAGTAATAATAGGGTAAGAGAGAGGTGTGGTAATAAAAAGAGTGTGGTTGAGAGAGCAGAAGAGGGTGTTTTGAAATAGTTTGGTCACATGGAGAGAATGAGTGAGGAAAGATTGACAAAGAGGATATATGTGTCAGAGGTGGAGGGAACGAGGAGAAGTGGGAGACCAAATTGGAGGTGGAAAGATGGAGTGAAAAAGATTTTGAGTGATCGGGGCCTGAACATGCAGGAGGGTGAAAGACGCGCTAGGAATACAGTGAATTGGAATGATGTGCTATACCATGGTCGACGTGCTGTTAATGGATTGAACCAGGTCATGCAAAGCGTCTGGGGAAAACCATGGAAAGTTCTGTGGGGCCTGGATGTGGAAAGGGAGCTGTGGTTTCGGTGCATTATTACATGACAGCTAGAGACTGAGTGTGAACGAATGTGGCCTTTGTTGTCTTTTCCTAGTGTTACCTTGCGCCCATGAAGGGAGGAGGGGGTTGTTATTTCATGTGTGGCGGGGTGGCGATGGGAATGAATAAAGGCAGACAGTATGAATTATGTACATGTGCATATATGTCTGTGTGTGTATATATATGTATACGTTGAGATGTATAGGTATGTATATTTGCGTGTGTGGATGTGTATGTATATACATGTGTATGTGGGTGGGTTGGGCAATTCTTTTCGCCTGTTTCCTTGCGCTACGTCGCTAACGTGGGAATACCTGGTTTAAAAAGATATATATATATTTTATTTTATTCATTATACTTTGTCGCTGTCTCCCGCGTTTGCGAGGTAGCGCAAGGAAACAGACGAAAGAAATGGCCCAACCCCCCCCATACACATGTATATACATACGTCCACACACGCAAATATACATACCTACACAGCTTTCCATGGTTTACCCCAGACGCTTCACATGCCTTGATTCAATCCACTGACAACATGTCAACCCCAGTATACCACATCGCTCCAATTCACTCTATTCCTTGCCCTCCTTTCACCCTCCTGCATGTTCAGGCCCCGATCACACAAAATCTTTTTCACTCCATCTTTCCACCTCCAATTTGGTCTCCCTCTTCTCCTTGTTCCCTCCACCTCCGACACATATATCCTCTTGGTCAATCTTTCCTCACTCATCCTCTCCATGTGCCCAAACCACTTCAAAACACCCTCTTCTGCTCTCTCAACCACGCTCTTTTTATTTCCACACATCTCTCTTACCCTTACGTTACTCACTCGATCAAACCACATCACACCACACATTGTCCTCAAACATCTCATTTCCAGCACATCCATCCTCCTGCGCACAACTCTATCCATAGCCCACGCCTCGCAACCATACAACATTGTTGGAACCACTATTCCTTCAAACATACCCATTTTTGCTTTCTGAGATAATGTTCTCGACTTCCACACATTCTTCAAGGCCCCCAGGATTTTCGCCCCCTCCCCCACCCTATGATCCACTTCCGCTTCCATGGTTCCATCCGCTGCCAGATCCACTCCCAGATATCTAAAACACTTCACTTCCTCCAGTTTTTCTCCATTCAAACTCACCTCCCAATTGACTTGACCCTCAACCCTACTGTACCTAATAACCTTGCTCTTATTCACATTTACTCTTAACTTTCTTCTTCCACACACTTTTCCAAACTCAGTCACCAGCTTCTGCAGTTTCTCACATGAATCAGCCACCAGCGCTGTATCATCAGCGAACAACAACTGACTCACTTCCCAAGCTCTCTCATCCCCAACAGACTTCATACTTGCCCCTCTTTCCAAAACTCTTGCATTCACCTCCTTAACAACCCCATCCATAAACAAATTAAACAACCATGGAGACATCACACACCCCTGCCGCAAACCTACATTCACTGAGAACCAATCACTTTCCTCTCTTCCTACACGTACACATGCCTTACATCCTCGATAAAAACTTTTCACTGCTTCTAACAACTTGCCTCCCACACCATATATTCTTAATACCTTCCACAGAGCATCTCTATCAACTCTATCATATGCCTTCTCCAGATCCATAAATCCTACATACAAATCCATTTGCTTTTCTAAGTATTTCTCACATACATTCTTCAAAGCAAACACCTGATCCACACATCCTCTACCACTTCTGAAACCACACTGCTCTTCCCCAATCTGATGCTCTGTACATGCCTTCACCCTCTCAATCAATACCCTCCCATATAATTTACCAGGAATACTCAACAAACTTATACCTCTGTAATTTGAGCACTCACTCTTATCCCCTTTGCCTTTGTACAATGGCACTATGCACGCATTCCGCCAATCCTCAGGCACCTCACCATGAGTCATACATACATTAAATAACCTTACCAACCAGTCAACAATACAGTCACCCCCTTTTTTAATAAATTCCACTGCAATACCATCCAAACCTGCTGCCTTGCCGGCTTTCATCTTCCGCAACTTCATCATATCCCTGGGGATAGGGGAGAAAGAATACTTCCCACGTATTCCCTGCGTGTCGTAGAAGGCGACTAAAAGGGGAGGGAGCGGGGGGCTGGAAATCCTCCCCTCTCATTATTTTTTTTAATTTTCCAAAAGAAGGAACAGAGAAGGGGGCCAGGTGAGGATATTCCCTCAAAGGCCCAGTTCTCTGTTCTTAACGCTACCTCGCTAACGCGAGAAATGGCGAATAGTTTGAAACAAAACAAGAGTCTTGGAAAGAGGGGCAAGTATGAAGTCTGTTGGGGATGAGAGAGCTTGGGAAGTGAGTCAGTTGTTGTTCGCTGATGATACAGCGCTGGTGGCGGATTCATGTGAGAAACTGCAGAAGCTGGTGACGGAGTTTGGTAAAGTGTGTGGAAGAAGAAAGTTAAGAGTAAATGTGAATAAGAGCAAGGTTATTAGGTACAGTAGGGTTGAGGGTCAAGTCAATTGGGAGGTGAGTTTGAATGGAGAAAAACTGGAGGAAGTGAAGTGTTTTAGATATCTGGGAGTGGATCTGTCAGCGGATGGAACCATGGAAGCGGAAGTGGATCATAGGGTGGGGGAGGGGGCGAAAATTTTGGGAGCCTTGAAAAATGTGTGGAAGTCGAGAACATTATCTCGGAAAGCAAAAATGGGTATGTTTGAAGGAATAGTGGTTCCAACAATGTTGTATGGTTGCGAGGCGTGGGCTATGGATAGAGTTGTGCACAGGAGGATGGATGTGCTGGAAATGAGATGTTTGAGGACAATGTGTGGTGTGAGGTGGTTTGATCGAGTAAGTAACGTAAGGGTAAGAGAGATGAGTGGAAATAAAAAGAGCGTGGTTGAGAGAGCAGAAGAGGGTGTTTTGAAATGGTTTGGGCACATGGAGAGAATGAGTGAGGAAAGATTGACCAAGAGGATATATGTGTCGGAGGTGGAGGGAACGAGGAGAAGAGGGAGACCAAATTGGAGGTGGAAAGATGGAGTGAAAAGGATTTTGTGTGATCGGGGCCTGAACATGCAGGAGGGTGAAAGGAGGGCAAGGAATAGAGTGAATTGGAGCGATGTGGTATACAGGGGTTGACGTGCTGTCAGTGGATTGAATCAAGGCATGTGAAGCGTCCGGGGTAAACCATGGAAAGCTGTGTAGGTATGTATATTTGCGTGTGTGGACGTGTGTATCTACATGTGTATGGGGGGGTTGGGCCATTTCTTTCGTCTGTTTCCTTGCACTACCTCGCAACCGCGGGAGACAGCGACGAGGTATAAAAAAAAAAAATATATATATATATATATATATATATATATATATATATATATATATATATATATATATATATATATATATATCCATGGTTGTTTAATTTATTTATGGATGGGGCTGTTAGGAAGGTAAATGCAAGAGTTTTGGAAAGAGGGGCAAGTATGAAGTCTGTTGGGGATGAGAGAGCTTGGGAAGTGAGTCAGTTGTTCGCTGATGATACACCGCTGGTGGCTGATTCATGTGAGAAACTGCAGAAGCTGGTGACTGAGTTTGGTAAAGTGTGTGAAAGAAGAAAGTTAAGAGTAAATGTGAATAAGAGCAAGGTTATTAGGTACAGTAGGGTTGAGGGTCAAGTCAATTGGGAGGTAAGTTTGAATGGAGAAAAACTGGAGGAAGTAAAGTGTTTTAGATATCTGGGAGTGGATCTGGCAGCAGATGGAACCATGGAAGCGGAAGTGGATCATAGGGTGGGGGAGGGGGCGAAAATCCTGGGAGCCTTGAAGAATGTGTGGAAGTCGAGAACATTATCTCGGAAAGCAAAAATGGATATGTTTGAAGGAATAGTGGTTCCAACAATGTTGTATGGTTGCGAGGCGTGGGCTATGGATAGAGTTGTGCGCAGGAGGATGGATGTGCTGGAAATGAGATGTTTGAGGACAATGTGTGGTGTGAGGTGGTTTGATCGAGTGAGTAACGTAAGGGTAAGAGAGATGTGTGGAAATAAAAAGAGCGTGGTTGAGAGAGCAGAAGAGGGTGTTTTGAAGTGGTTTGGGCACATGGAGAGAATGAGTGAGGAAAGATTGACCAAGAGGATATATGTGTCGGAGGTGGAGGGAACAAGGAGAAGAGGGAGACCAAATTGGAGGTGGAAAGATGGAGTGAAAAAGATTTTGTGTGATCGGGGCCTGAACATGCAGGAGGGTGAAAGGAGGGCAAGGAATAGAGTGAATTGGAGCGATGTGGTATACCGGGGTTGACGTGCTGTCAGTGGATTGAATCAAGGCATGTGAAGCGTCTGGGGTAAACCATGGAAAGCTGTGTAGGTATGTATATTTGCGTGTGTGGACGTATGTATATACATGTGTATGGGGGGGGGGGGGTTGGGCCATTTCTTTCGTCTGTTTCCTTGCGCTACCTCGCAAACGCGGGAGACAGCGACAAAGTATAAAAAAAAAAAAAAAAATATATATATATACATATAAAGTATATTCCCTGGGGATAGGGGAGAAAGAATACTTCCCACGTATTCCCTGCGTGTCGTAGAAGGTGACTAAAAGGGAAGGGAGCGGGGGGCTGGAAATCCTCCCCTCTCAGTTTTTTTTTAATTTTCCAAAAGAAGGAACAGAGAAGGGGGCCAAGTGAGGATATTCCCTCAAAGGTCCAGTCCTCTGTTCTTAACGCTACCTTGCTAACGTGGGAAATGGCAAATAGTATGAATAAAATATAAATATATAAAGTATATGTATGTAAATAGGAGAGATGGCCAGACAGCGTTATTGGATTGTGTTAATTGATAGGCGCATGCAAGAGAGACTTTTGGATGTTAATGTGTTGAGAGGAGTAACAGGAGGGATGTCTGATCACTATCTTGTGGAGGCAAAAGTGAAGATCTGTAGAGGTTTTCAGAAAAGAAGAGAGAATGTTGGGGTGAAGAGAGTGGTGAGAATAAGTGAACTTGGAAAGGTGACTTGTGTGAGGAAGTACCAGGAGAGATTGACTGAAAAATGGAAAAAAGTGAAAGCAAATGACATAAGGGGAGTGGGAGGAATGGGATGTATTTAGGGAAGCAGTGATGACTTGTGCAAAAGATGCATGTGGCATAAGAAAGGTGGGAGGTGGGCAAATTAGAAAGGGTAGTGAGTGGTGGGATGAAGAAGTAAGACTGTTAGTGAAAGAGAAGAGAGAGGCATTTAAACGATTTTTGCAAGGAAGTAGTGCAAATGACTGGGAGATGTATAAAAGAGAGGCAGGAGGTCAAGAGAAAAGTGCAAGAGGTGAAAGAGAGGGCAGAGAGTTGGGGTAACAAGAGTATCATTAAATTTTAGGGAGAATAAAGAGATGTTTTGGAAGGTAAATAACGTGCATAAGACAAGAGAACAAATGGGAACATTGGCGAAGGGGGTTAAAGGGGAGGTAATAACAAGTGGTAGTGAAGTGAGAAGGAGATGGAGTGAGTATTTTGAAGGTTTGTTGAACGTGTTAGATGATAGAGTGGCAAATATAGGGTGTTTTGGTCGAGGTGGTGTAAAAAGTGAGAGGGTTAAGGAGAATGATTTGGTAAACAGAGTGAAAGCTTTGCGGAAGATGAAAGCCGGCAAGGTGGCGGGTTTGGATGGTATTGCAGTGGAATTTATTAAAAAAGGGGGTGACTGTGTTGTTGACTGGTTGGTAAGGATATTCAATGTATGTATGGTTCATCATTAAGTACCTGAGGATTAGCGGAATGCATGCATAGTGCCATTGTACAAAGGCAAAGGGGATAAAAGTAAGAGTTCAAATTACAGAGGTATAAGTTTGTTGAGTATTCCTGGGACATTATATGGGAGGGTATTGATTGAGAGAGTAAAGGCATGTACAGAGCATTAGATTGGGGAACAGCAGTGTGGTCTCAGAAGTGGTAGAGGATGTGTGGATCAGGTGTTTGATTTGAAGAATGTATGTGAGAAATACTTAGAAAAATATATGAATTTGTATGTAGCATTTATGGATCTGGAGAAGGCATATGATAGAGTTGATAGAGATGCTCTGTGGAAGGTATTAAGAGTATATGGAGTATATGGTGTGGGAGGTAAGTTGCTAGACGCAGTGAAAAGTTTTTATCAAGGATGTAAGGCAAGTGTACAAGTAGGAAGAGAGGAAAGTGATTGGTTCTCAGTGAATGTTGGTTTGCGGCAGGGGTGCGTGATGTCTCCATGGTTGTTTACTTTGTTTATGGGCGAGGTTGTTAGGGAGGTGAATGCAAGTTTTGGAGAGAGGGGCAAGTATGCAATCTGTTGTGAATGAGAGGGCTTGGGAAGTGAGTCAGTTGTTGTTCACTGATAATACAGCACTGGTGGCTGATTCGAGTAAGAAACTGCAGAAGTTGGTGACTGAGTTTGGGAAAAAGTGTGAAAGAAGAAAGCTGAGAGTAAATGTCAATAAGAGCAAGGTTATTAGGTTCAGTCGGGTTGAGGAACAAGTTAATTGGGAGGTAAGTTTGAATGATGGAAAACTGGAGAGTGAAGTGTTCTAGATATCTGGGAGTGGATTTAGCAGCGGATGGAACCATGGAAGTGGAAGTGAATCACAGGGTGGAGGAGGGGGCAAAGGTTCTGGGAGCGTTGAAGAATGTGTGGAAGTCGAGAACATTATCTCGGAAAGCAAAAATGGTTATGTTTGAAGGAATAGTGGTTCCAACAATGTCATATGGGTGCAAGGCGTGGGCTATAGATAGGGTGGTACAGAGGAGGGTGGCTGTGTTGGAAATTTAATGTTTGAGGACAATATGTGGTGTGAGGTGGTTTGATTGAGTAAGTAATGAAAGGGTAAGAGAGATAAGTGGTAATATAAAGTGTGGCTGAGAGAGCAGAAGAGGATGTATTGAAATCATTAGGTCACATGGAGAGAATAAGTGGGGAAAGATTGACAAAGAAGATATGGTCACATGGAGAGAATAAGTGAGGAAAGATTGACAAAGAAGATATATGTGTCAGAGGTGGAGGGAACAAGAGGTGGGAGACCAAATTGGAGGTGGAAGGATGGAGTGAAAAATTTTTGCACAATTGGGGCTTGAACATAAAGGAGGATGAAAGGCGTGCAAGGAACAGAGTGAATTGGAACAATGTGGTATACCAGGATCGACATGCTGTCAACAGATTGAACAATAGCATGTGAAGCGTCTGGGGTAACCATGGAAAGTTTTGTGGGACCTGGATGTGGAAAGGGAGCTGTGGTTTTGGTGCATTACACATGACAGTTAGAGACTGAGTGTGAACGAATGTGGCCTTTGTTGTCTTTTCATAGTGCTACCTCGCACGTGCATGGGTGGAGGGGGGTGCCATTTCATGTGTGGCAGGGTGGCAGTGGGAATGGATAAGGGCAGCAAGTATGAATATGTATATGTTTATATGTGCATATGTCTGTGTATGTATGTGCTGAAATGTATAGGTATGTATACGTACCTGTGTGGGTGCATATGTACGTATATGTGTATGTGGGTGGGTTGGGCCATTCTTTCGTCTAAGTATGACAAATAGATATAATATATATATAAGTTTGTTGAGTATTCCTGGTAAATTATATGGGAGGGTATTGATTGAGAGGGTGAAGGCATGTACAGAGCATCAGATTGGGGAAGAGCAGTGTGGTTTCAGAAGTGGTAGAGGATGTGTGGATCAGGTGTTTGCTTTGAAGAATGTATGTGAGAAATACTTAGAAAAGCAAATGGATTTGTATGTAGCATTTATGGATCTGGAGAAGGCATATGATAGAGTTGATAGAGATGCTCTCTGGAAGGTATTAAGAATATATGGTGTGAGAGGCAAGTTGTTAGAAGCAGTGAAAAGTTTTTATCGAGGATGTAAGGCATGTGTACGTGTAAGAAGAGAGGAAAGTGATTGGTTCTCAGTGAATGTAGGTTTGCGGCAGGGGTGTGTGATGTCTCCATGGTTGTTTAATTTGTTTATGGATGGGGTTGTTAGGGAGGTGAATGCAAGAGTTTTGGAAAGAGGGTCAAGTATGAAGTCTGTTGGGGATGAGAGAGCTTGGGAAGTGAGTCAGTTGTTGTTCGCTGATGATACAGCGCTGGTGGCTGATTCATATGAGAAACTGCAGAAGCTGGTGACTGAGTTTGGTAAAGTGTGTGGAAGAAGAAAGTTAAGAGTAAATGTGAATAAGAGCAAGGTTATTAGGTACAGTAGGGTTGAGGGTCAAGTCAATTGGGAGGTGAGTTTGAATGGAGAAAAACTGGAGGAAGTGAAATGTTTTAGATATCTGGCAGTTGATCTGGCAGCAGATGGAACCATGAAAGCGGAAGTGGATCATAGGGTGGGGGAGGGGGCGAAAATTCTGGGAGCCTTGAAGAATGTGTGGAAGTCGAGAACATTATCTCGGAAAGCAAAAATGGGTACGTTTGAAGGAATAGTGGTTCTAACAATGTTGTATGGTTGCGAGGCGTGGGCTATGGATAGAGTTGTGCGCAGGAGGATGGATGTGCTGAAAATGAGATGTTTGAGGACAATGTGTGGTGTGAGGTGGTTTGATCGAGTAAGTAACGTAAGGGTAAGAGAGATGTGTGGAAATAAAAAGAGCGTGGTTGAGAGAGTAGAAGAGGGTGTTTTCAAATGGTTTGGGCACATGGAGAGAATGAGTGAGGAAAGATTGACCAAGAGGATATATGTGTCGGAGGTGGAGGGAACGAGGAGAAGAGGGAGACCAAATTGGAGGTGGAAAGAGGGAGTGAAAAAGATTTTGTGTGATTGGGGCCTGAACATGCAGGAGGGTGAAAGGAGGGCAAGGAATAGAGTGAATTGGAGCGATGTGGTATACCGGGGTTGATGTGCGGTCAGTGGATTGAATCAAGGCATGTGAAGCGTCTGGGGTAAACCATGGAAAGCTGTGTAGGTATGTATATTTGCGTGTGTGGATGTATGTATATACATGTGTATGGGGGTGGGTTGGGCCATTTCTTTCGTCTGTTTCCTTGCACTACCTCGCAAACGCGGGAGACAGCGGCAAAAAAAAAAAAAAAAAAAAAAAAAATATATTTTGCTTTGTCACTGTCTCCCGCGTTTGCGAGGTAGCGCAAGGAAACAGACGAAAGAAATGGCCCAACCCACCCCCATACACATGTATATACATACACGTCCACACACGCAAATATACATACCTATATATCTCAATGTACACATACATATACACACTCAGACATATACATATATACACATGTACATAATTCATACTGTCTGCCTTTATTCATTCCCATCGCCTCCTCGCCACACATGGAATAACATCCCCCTCCCCCTCAGGTGTGCGAGGTAGCACTAGAAAAGACAACAAAGGCCACATTCGTTCACACTCAGTCTCTAGCTGTCATGCAATAATGCCCGAAACCACAGCTCCCTTTCCACATCCAGGCCCCACACAACTTAACTTTCCATGGTTTACCCCAGACGCTTCACATACCCTGGTTCAATCCATTGACAGCATGTCGACCCCGGTATACCACATCGATCCAATTTACTCTATTCCTTGCCCGCCTTTCACCCTTCTGCATGTTCAGGCCCCGATCACTCAAAATCTTTTTCACTCCATCTTTCCACCTCCAATTTGGTCTCCCACTTCTCCTCGTTCCCTCCACCTCCAACACATATATCCTTTTGGTCAATCTTTCCTCACTCATTCTCTCCATGTGCCCAAACCATTTCAAAACACCCTCTTCTGCTCTCTCAACCACGCTCTTTTTATTTCCACCCATCTCTCTTACCCTTACATTACTTACTTGATCAAACCACCTCACACCACATATTGTCCTCAAACATCTCATTTCCAGCACATCCACCCTCCTGCGCACAACTCTATCCACAGCCCACGCCTCGCAACCATACAGCATTGTTGGAACCACTATTCCTTCAAACATACCCATTTTTGCTTTCCGAGATAATGTTCTCGACTTCCAAACATTCTTCAAGGCTCCCAGGATTTTCGCCCCCTCCCCCACCCTATGATTCACTTCCGCTTCCATGGTTCCATCTGCTGCCAGATCCACTCCCAGATATCTAAAACACTTTACTTCCTCCAGTTTTTCTCCATTCAAACTTACCTCCCAATTGACTTGACCCTCAACCCTACCGTACCTAATAACCTTGCTCTCATTCACATTTACTCTTAACTCTCTTCTTTCACACACTTTACTAAACTCGGTCACCAGCTTCTGCGGATTCTCACATGAACCAGCCACCAGCGCTGTATCATCAGCGAACAACAATTGACTCACTTCCCAAGCTCTCTCATCCACAACAGACTTCATACTTGCCCCTCTTTCCAAAAGTCTTGCAGTCACCTCACTAACAACCCCATCCATAAACAAATTAAACAACCATAGAGACATCACACACCCCTGCCGCAGACCTACATTCACTGAGAGCCAATCACTTTCCTCTCTTCCTACACGTACACATGCCTTACATCCTTGATAAAAACTTTTCACTGCTTCTAACAACTTGCCTCCCACACCATATATTCTTAGTACCTTCCACAGAGCATCTCTATCAACTCTATCATATGCCTTCTCCAGATCCATAAATGCTACATACAAATCCATTTGCTTTTCTAAGTATTTCTCACATACATTCTTCAAAGCAAACACCTGATCCACACATCCTCTACCACTTCTGAAACCACACTGCTCTTCCCCAGTCTGATATAAATATAGATATAAATAATGATAATAATAATAATTATAATATAATAATAATAATAATAATAATAATAATAATAATAATAACAATATATACATTAGTCAAGACCCCTTTTACAAGGATACTGTAGCTTCAGCGCTGTGGTACAATCAGTAGCAGGGAAATGAGAGATTCTTTTGGAATGAGAAGTTCCTTAAAGGGACTGTGGTCCTTTCCATCCATGGACAATACATCAAAAAAGTTGACTCAACTAACGGTGTGACCTCATGTCAGCAGAGTTCGATAACATTTATGCAGTATATAGCATCTGTATGTAATTATTTATCTGTACAGTGCGGTAAGATTTTTTTGTATTAGTAGAGCTCCATATCTTGTTCTTAAATAACATAGGCCTGCATTTCAAAACTTTTTTCAAAGGTCAAAGTTTTTTCAACTGATTCAGGATAAGTTTTGTATGATGAATTAAAAAATGAACACCATTTTTTCTCAATCATGTCAGGTTTTTTAGATATGCTAGATTTGAAAAAGTACCGATATGCCTCGAGTGGTATTACTGAACTGGCCTTTATGAACGATGTTTTAGTCCTAACTTGTCATGGATGTCTTTAAAATAACCTATTTTTCTACATTCGTGATCTAAATTGATACTACAATGAAACAAAGGTGTAAGAACCAACCTGACAGATTCTGTTATATCTATGGAAAGGTGACTCTTTTAGATGAATATGAATTTTGCGAAGAAGTCATATCACTCTTACTCTGGAGTAAAACTAGGCGACCAAGATAAATCATTTGCCTCTCATATTTGTTGTAAAACATGCGTTCAAAACCTACAGAATTGGAGGAACAAAACAAAGAGGAGTAAGCTATTTGGTGTTCTGATAGTGTGGAGGGATGGGAAAGTAATACCACAGATAGATCTGCAGGGCATCAATCACAAGAATAAATATCATGCTCATTATCCAGATGTTCCATCAGCAATAAAACCATCTGCTCATTATCCAGATGTTCCATCAGCAATAAAACCAGTCTCCTATGGTTCAAATGTTCCTGTTCCTGAACCTGATGTCAACATGGAATTCTTGTCTAAATCCGAGGCTGGAGACGCAACCAATGAAGATAAATCTGGTACATTTGAGACAAGAGAGAAAGACTAACCAGTGTCACTGAGCCAAGCTGAGTTCAATGATCTCACACAAGACTTGAACCTATCCAAGGAGTCTGCTCAGCTGTTAGGTTCGCGCCTTCATGAGAAACGTATGCTGGCACTGGGGACAATGTTCTTTTGGTAATCATGAAAAAGAGTTCCAAAAATTATTTTTCATTTGATAAGGCATCTTCACTGGTCCACTGCAACAATACTGCTGACCTGATTAAATCAATGGGTTTGAAGAATGACTCTACAGAATGGATTCATTGATTCGTTGAGTAGACGTTCAAGACTAGGCGCATGCATGTCAGTGAAAATGCACTTCCTCAGATCTCATCTGGACTATTTTCTAAGAATTGTGGTGACTTCAATGAGGAGAGGGGAACATTTTCACAAGGACATCCAAGTAATGGATGAACCCTATCAAGGCCGATGGGACATCCTGGCCGACTACTGCTGGTGTCTAAAAAGGGATGTGGTGTCTGCCAAGCACAAGTGAAAGTCCATGAAGAGGCCATACATCTCTGATTAGCCTATTTTCATATTTTGTATCTTTCTTTAGATCTATAAGAACAACCTGCAAGGCCTGCATGCATATAGCAGTTACGTTATTCCACAAGATGAATCCACTCGCTGCCAATAAAACTGGAAATGAACATCTTTGGAAAGTGATTTACTTTGAAATTTGACCTGATTGAGAAAAATGGATGTGTTCTTTGGAATCAGCATAAGAAACTGATTTAAGAACAGCAAATATATTCTTGACCTTTGAAATCACACAGACCAGTGATAATCATTATTGAGCACTGCTCATTATGTCCAGATTTCTTTTCTTGTATTATCTTTTTTTAAAACTATGAATGCTTTTGGCACACACAATTACCTTCTGGTAATTAATTCCACCTTTCATTTACTTTACTTCATAAACAGAATTTCTTCAGATTCTTTCTTTTTTTCTCTTGATATGATCTATTACTATGATCTCTTGCCCTTCTCTCTCTGGTATTACATTCTGCTGTCTATCCATTTCTCTCAGTTCTTTATGTATCTAAACAGCATAATCATATGAACTTTTATTCCTCATTCTTCTAGGGTTGAAAAATTCACTTTTAACTCTCTCCACATAACTTAAATTTTTCTATGCAGGTACCCAACAAGCAGCTGTTCTCTGTACTTTTTCTATCTTGTCTATGTTTTTCTTCAATTAATGGTTCCCAACAACTGCAGCATATTCCAGATTTGGTCTCATGAAGGTTATTATCACCTATGTATCTAGGTATTTTGACCAATAATCTGTAAATAAAATTTTTTATCATCCCATTAATATGTGGTCTTCTGGTGATGGATTAGAATTTACAATTATGCTTATGCCCAGATCTTTCTCTTTCTCCACTTCATTCAAAATATGATCTCCCATCTGTAACTAATATTTGCGTCTTACACCACTTTCTCCAAATGCTATTAAAAGGGACTTTTTTTTTTTTTTTTTTGCTTTGTCGCTGTCTCCTGCGTTTGCGAGGTAGCGCCAGGAAACAGACGAAAGAAATGGCCCAACCCACCCCCATACACATGTATATACATACGTCCACACACGCAAATATACATACCTACACAGCTTTCCATGGTTTACCCCAGACGCTTCACATGCCCTGATTCAATCCACTGACAGCACGTCAACCCCGGTATACCACATCGATCCAATTCACTCTATTCCTTGCCCTCCTTTCACCCTCCTGCATGTTCAGGCCCCAATCACACAAAATCTTTTTCACTCCATCTTTCCACCTCCAATTTGGTCTCCCTCTTCTCCTCGTTCCCTCCACCTCCGACACATATATCCTCTTGGTCAATCTTTCCTCACTCATCCTCTCCATGTGCCCAAACCATTTCAAAACACCCTCTTCTGCTCTCTCAACCACGCTCTTTTTATTTCCACACATCTCTCTTACCCTTACGTTACTCACTCGATCAAACCACCTCACACCGCACATTGTCCTCAAACATCTCATTTCCAGCACATCCATCCTCCTGCGCACAACTCTATCCATAGCCCACGCCTCGCAACCATACAACATTGTTGGAACCACTATTCCTTCAAACATACCCATTTTTGCTTTCCGAGATAATGTTCTCGACTTCCACACATTCTTCAAGGCCCCCAGAATTTTCGCCCCCTCCCCCACCCTATGATCCACTTCCGCTTCCATGTTTCCATCCGCTGCCAGATCCACTCCCAGATATCTAAAACACTTCACTTCCTCCAGTTTTTCTCCATTCAAACTCACCTCCCAATTGACTTGACCCTCAACCCTACTGTACCTAATAACCTTGCTCTTATTCACATTTACTCTTAACTTTCTTCTTCCACACACTTTACCAAACTCAGTCACCAGCTTCTGCAGTTTCTCACATGAATCAGCCACCAGCGCTGTATCATCAGCGAACAACAACTGACTCACTTCCCAAGCTCTCTCATCCACAACAGACTTCATACTTGCCCCTCTTTCCAAAACTCTTGCATTTACCTCCCTAACAACCCCATCCATAAACAAATTAAACAACCATGGAGACATCACACACCCCTGCCGCAAACCTACACTCACTGAGAACCAATCACTTTCCTCTCTTCCTACACGTACACATGCCTTACATCCTCGATAAAAACTTTTCACTGCTTCTAACAACTTTCCTCCTACACCATATATTCTTAATACCTTCCACAGAGCATCTCTATCAACTCTATCATATGCCTTCTCCAGATCCATAAATGCTACATACAAATCCATTTGCTTTTCTAAGTATTTCTCACATACATTCTTCAAAGCAAACACCTGATCCACACATCCTCTACCACTTCTGAAACCATAACAATAATAATAATAATAATAATAATAATAATAATAAGAATAATGATAATAATAATATATTCTTTGACTTTGTGTGGTAGTCTGTTGAGCATCACTGTCTCAAATTTCTGTATAGAGAACTAGTCAGGGCGATGGAGCAAAACTCATCAGGCTGATTGTGTTAAATATTGGTACAATTAGGTTATTGGTCCATGAAAAGGGGTAAATGAACCGTGGCATAACTCACATAATACAGGTTTAATAATGGTCACCACGCACACATCTTAGAAGTCTAATAATGTCATAAGTCATACCATCCTCCCCTGGGGCAGGGACACTGCCCTTGGTAAAAACTGCATCAAGTTCAAACATCGTGAATGGTACATCGCATTCATTGTGTTGCTTGTTCAGCATGAACTGTGTAAGACCTTTTTCTTTGGATTTGTTGTACAAAACATCCCTAGTTTAAGGTGGCAGCATGTTATAGCTGGAAGTTTCAACCCATTTCATGATTAATTCATTAGCCTTTTGCAGCAGGTTGGGATGAAATACTTGTTTGTTATTCTTTTGAATGATTCTGTTAATATCCTTCCAGGTTTGGCTTAGAGGAAAGTGTTGATTTAGTCCACTGACAAACTATTCCCAGTCATTCTGATTAAGTTCAGTCATTCGTTCCCTTGCTGCTGCAAGAGAAAGTTAAAATAATTTTAGGATTTTGGGTGTTCAAAGTTCTATATCCTTTATCCATTTGCCTAGCCATAAATTTGAGCTGTTTCAGTTTGGGGTCATTATAATACAGATGTGTAATGCTATTGTGAGGTGCATTCTTTTTACTCTCTTAAGTCAGCTTACTTTGCTTAATGCAGCTGTGTATAAAAGTCTGAAGATGAACAATAAAAGCAAGTACATTTGTGAGTTTATAATCTTTGCACCAGTCACAAATATAATCTATGAACTATTTTGATGTTCATGTTTCACTTAATCTTTTTCTATTCAAACAAACATAAGGTAAGTTGACATAAGCAATATGTAAAGTAACCATTTGAGGGGTCAGACATAAGATCATCAACAATATCAGAACTGTGAGTTGTGTATGACAAGTTAAAGTCTATAAACCTGTCATGGATTCCTTCATAGATGTGTGTTGGTTGATTATAAATGATAATTTGAACATCATTGTATGCATCCAGGAGAGAGATTAGACTTCTGCCATTAGTGTTAGTGAAGATGTCACCCAAATTCTTGCACTGAGTGTGAAGGTCTCCTATTAGGACAGAAGTTCAGTATGAAGAAAGTTAGGCAGATCTGTGTGGTGGAGGAGGTTGGAAGGTGCATAGGCATTTAGTACACTGAGTGTATAATTGCCAATATGTGCCTTGATACCGTGATATTGGATTGGAGAGAAAGAGAGAATTCAGAGGTTTACACTCCCATCCACTTAAATATATACTGTGCGAGCAAAACCCATTAATCTGTCTACATAGCATGTTACCCCAGCCAACAGAAGTAAACTTTATACAAAAACTATCAGTATTGCAGATTTATGATATATATAGTACAGTTCTAGGATTAATCCACTCAAATACAAGAGTGGTAAGAAGACAAACTCAACTCTCATAATTTCAAATTGTTTACTCATTTGACCATGTAACTTGAATACCTGTAAAATGTTGCTAATATACTGATGGGACCACAAAACTGAAGATGGGCAAAATGATTGATGGATCACCCTCTCCCTCTTTCTCAAACAGGAGCAGTGTCCCCAAGGTTCTGTCCTGTCTCCTTTCGTTTTCCTTTCTTCAAAAAAATAACTAAATTCACTCATATACTGACGACTCAACATTGCATTGCTTCATATCCCTCAATTCTGCTCCTTCTCTCACTCAATCTTCATCTTATCTCAACACAACTTCCTCAATAAACTCAAACAGGATTACTCAGTGGGGTAACAAAATTTGGTTAAGTTTAATGCCTCTAAAAGCCAGTTTCTGCCCACATCTCTATTGAAAATTCCTCACAACTTTCTTCTTCCCTTCAAAGTTCTATACTTCCACTTCTTGACTCAATGAACACTTGGTATCATTCCAAACCCTACATTATGGAAATAGCTAAGCCTGTTCCAAGAAACTGAGAGTCCTGTTTAGGTGACCAACATTTTCTTCTTCCTAACAGTTGCTCCACATATACATAGGACTGATCACATCTGGGGTGGTCCTGGTTCTGCATTCTTACTTGGCAGAGTTGAGTCAAAAGCAGTCTGACTTATAAACTCTCACAGGCTAACCTCAAAACTTGACTTGCTTGCCGTATGTCACTATGCTTATCCACTTTCCCTCTTCTTAAGTATTTCATTGATTTTTAGTCCCAAGAGTTGGCTCCTAGTGTGCCACCACCACTTACTTGACCACACAATACTTAGCAAGCTGCTGTGTAACATGATTTATGTGTAGTCACTGGCAACTCAAGATTGGGCCACTCTGATAACTGTTTCTTTTCCTACATTTCAAAGCTTTAGAACTCTCTACCCTCTCATGTCTTCCCCAATAACTATGGCCTGGTAAATTTCAAAAGACAGGATTTTCACCTCCAAAGTCCATAAATTCTTTCCCTTGTCTCTTCTTTCTCCCTTTCATTAACCTTTCTACACTCAATTAAGGTTCAGCCTTGACGTGGACTTTTTTGTCCATGACTGAAGCCTCCAACATTTTTTTCTTAATCCAAAAGTGCTCATACTTATTGTCTACATCCAGCCCATTTAAGTGTTCCTCCTTATTTTTTTGAAGTTTATTTTCTCTTCCCTGAAACTGTCTGTTGTATCATATATCAAAAACAATCATAAATATACAACATATGACAACATGGTCATTGTTACCTAAGAGGGCAAAGTATTCAATTTCTTCTATTGCACTGGTCTTAGAAGGGAAGCTTATCATTTCCCTTGCCCTTCTTAAGTCAACTTGATCCAGTTTCCCAGGAAGAGATGTCTGAAGGAAGAAAAACATTCCAGATGATGAACTTGACCCTGCCAGTATGTCTTAAAATCTCACTTGTAGATAAATTTTCTTGCTTCAAAGCAAAAATACAGGCTTTTCATCCAAGGACAACTTTGGAACCATAAATAGTTACTGGTACAGCAAATATATCACCTAGACAAGAAACAGCAATATATCACTATATGCAAGGACAGCAAGCAGAAGTTCCACCTCTCCACTCTCAATACCAAAGAGTAACTAAGCCCTCGTGAATATACAGTGAAATCTTTGGAGGCCTTCTATCCTCACAGCTCTGGCTGGGCCCAAGATGTTGAGCAGGGTCAGTGATCAACCAAGCCGTTTGATTGAGATGTTGAACGACCAGTCTGTTGGAAGTCACAACCTACAGGCCCACATAGTCTCTATAGCCTGGCTGCTCTATCATTTTGTAGGTACTTGTACAGGGCAATCTTAGTACTTAAGTACTTGTAGGTGATGGTATATTCACTCTTGCTATTAGTATTTTCTCTCCTAGGGTTATCATTTGAACTGCTGTCATTTCCACTTCCAGAGCCTCATTTTATTTCTCGTTCATGCAGCTCCTTTTTCATTATTGCTACTCTTATTTTTTTCTTATGCAGTCTTTCCTCTAAATAACACAACCATTAATACTTATAACTTCATTCCTATTTCTTTCTCATTTTGTCTCTATTATTCATATTACATGTGGCTGCTTCTCTTGAATTAAAGCTTTAACTTATGAGACCATTTACATTTGTGAGTATAACTTCATGAATGCCATTTCTTCTTCTTAAACCATTTTCACTTATCTCCTCCTATCTATTACAAGGTATTTCCGACTTAGTCTGATGTAAAACCTTTTCACATGCAAATAAAAATTCCATGGCCTCCACATCTAATCTCCCACTGTTCTTCTTTGACTTTTCCAACTGTTCTCTGTAATAATTCTGTCTTCCTTGCCAAAGTTTATTCTCACTGTCAAATTTGTTTTATTTTTTGTCGCTGTCTCCCGCGTTTGCGAGGTAGCGCAAGGAAACAGACGAAAGAAATGGCCCAACCCACCCCCATACACATGTATATACATATGTCCACACACGCAAATATACATACCTACACAGCCTTCCATGGTTTACCCCAGACGCTTCACATGCCTTGATTCAATCCACTGACAGCACGTCGACCCCGGTATACCACATCGCTCCAATTCACTCTATTCCTTGCCCTCCTTTCACCCTCCTGCATGTTCAGGCCCCGATCACACAAAATCTTTTTCACTCCATCTTTCCACCTCCAATTTGGTCTCCCTCTTCTCCTCGTTCCCTCCACCTCCGACACATATATCCTCTTGGTCAATCTTTCCTCACTCATTCTCTCCATGTGACCAAACCATTTCAAAACACCCTCTTCTGCTCTCTCAACCACGCTCTTTTTATTTCCACACATCTCTCTTACCCTTACGTTACTTACTCGATCAAACCACCTCACACCGCACATTGTCCTCAAACATCTCATTTCCAGCACATCCATCCTCCTGCGCACAACTCTATCCATAGCCCACGCCTCGCAACCATACAACATTGTTGGAACCACTATTCCTTCAAACATACCCATTTTTGCTTTCCGAGATAATGTTCTCGACTTCCACACATTCTTCAAGGCTCCCAGAATTTTCGCCCCCTCCCCCACCCTATGATCCACTTCCGCTTCCATGGTTCCATCCGCTGCCAGATCCACTCCCGGATATCTAAAATACTTCACTTCCTCCAGTTTTTCTCCATTCAAACTCACCTTCCAATTGACTTGACCCTCAACCCTACTGTACCTAATAACCTTGCTCTTATTAACATTTACTCTTAACTTTCTTCTTCCACACACTTTACCTAACTCAGTCACCAGCTTCTGCAGTTTCTCACATGAGAAATTTGTTATTCCTTATAATTCTTCATTTTCCTGACAGTACAACAGCACTTCCACAAAATGACTGCCATACTTGAAACTTTGATTTTACGGTATCTAGTTTTTCTTTTTCACACTTTCTAAGTATCTGGAACCCTACAACATCTCTATCTGCTCCAGTGCTCTCTCTCTATCTCTGACACCCTTTCCCTCCAAGAACTTCCATCAAGGGATGGCCACGGCAAAAGTCTACACTTATTCCTGCCCTTACATGCCTCCTTCACATAGACCATTCTCATCATCTAATACTTTAACAATCAAATCCTAACAAACTTCTCTACCTCATTCCTGTCAATTCTAGACTTTCTGTATTTGCTTCCAAAGATAATCAACAACTAGTTCAAGTTCAAAGTATCCCTTAACAGTTTATCATTCTCTCTAATTATCTCTGTAACCTCTATTTCAATTACTTCATTCAGTGCTTTCTTCACATCTTTCATAACATTCTTTTTCATACTTACTATTTTCACATAACTAACAGCCATTTCATTCTGGCAATTATTTACAAACTGAATTCTTTCCTTCAATTTCCTTACCACTCCTTCCTTGTCTTTCAAAATCTGTCCAGGTTTTCCAGTACCATCATTTTTTTTATGTTAGCTAAACAGGCAAGGACAACTGAATGCCCTACTCAAGGCCATCTCATTAACAATATATATATACATATACTCATACTTGCCTTAATCCATTCCCAGTGTCACCCCACAAGAAACAGCATCACGACACCCTGCGTCAGCAAGGTAGAGCCAGGAAAACAGACAAAAAAAGGCAACATTCATTCACACACAGTCTCTGACTGTCATGTGTACTGCACCAAAACCACAGTTCCCTATCCACCTCCAGGCCCCACACACCTTTCCATGGTTTACCCCAGATGTTTTACATGCCCTAGTTCAGTCCACTGACGGAACATCAACCCCGGTAAACCACATTGTTCCAATTCACTCTATTCCTTGCATGCCTCTCACCCTCCTACATGTTCAGGCCCCAATCGCTCAAAATCGTTTTCACTTCATCCTTCCACCTCCAATTTGGTCTCCGGCTTCTTCTTTTTCCCTCCACCCCTGACTCACATATCCTCTTTGTCAACCTTCCCTCACCCATTCATTCCATTTGTCAAAACCATTTCAACACAGTCTCTTCTACTCTCTGAACCACACTCTTTTTATTACCATACATCTCTCTTACCTTTTCATTGCTTAGTCATCAAACCACCTTACACCAAATATTGTTCTCAAACATTTTATTTCCAACACATCCACCCTCCTCCGTACACCTGTCCCTATAGCCTATGCTTTGCAACCATATAATACTGTTGGAACTACTATTCTTTAAAACATTTCCATTTTCCCTCTCCAAGATAATGTTCTCTTTTTCCACACATTCCTCATCACCCCTTCCCCACCCTAAGAAACACTTCCGCTTCCATGGTTCTATTTGCTGCCAAGTCCACTACCAGATATCTAAAAACACTTCACTTCCTAAAATTTTTCTCCATTCAAACTTACATCTTAACTTCCTTGCCTCTCAACCTTTCTAAACCTAATAACCTTGCTCTTACTCACATTAACTCTCGAATTTCTCCTTTCACATACTTTTCCAAACTCAGTCACCAACAAACTGCATACTTGCCCCTCTCACCAAAACTCTTGCATTTACCCCCCTAACCATCCCATCCACAAACAAATCAAACAACTATGGGGACATCACGCACCCCTTCCGGAGACCAAATTTCAATGGGAACCAATCACTCTCCTCTCTTCCCACTCGTACACATGACTTACATCCTCGATAAAAACTTTTCACTGCTTCTAGCAGCTTACCTCCCACACTATATTGTCTTAAGATCTTCCATAAAGCATTTTTCCATAAAGCATCTCTATCAACTCTATTATATGCCTTCTCCAGATCCATAAATGCTACATACAAGTCCATCTGTTTTTCTAAGTATCTCTCACATACATTCTTCAAAGCAAACACCTGATCCATACATCCTCTACCACTTCTGAAACCACACTACTCTTCCCCAATCTAATGCTCTGTACATGCCTTCACCTTCTCAATCAATACCCTCACATACAATTTTCCAGTAATACTCAACAAATTTATCCCTCTGTTGTTTGAATACTCACCTTTATCCCCTTTCCCTTTATACAATGGCACTATATATACACATTCCGCCAAACCTCAGGCACTTCACCATGATCCACACATACATTGAATATCCTTACCAACTAATCAAAAACACAGTCACCACCTGTCTTAATAAATTCAACTGCAACATCATCCAAACCCGCCGCCTTTCCGGATATCATTTCCGCAAGGCTTTAACCACCTCTTCTCTCTTAACCAAACCATTCTCCCTGACCCTCTCACTTCGCACACCATCCTGACCAAAACACCGTATATCTGCCACTCTATCATCAAACACATTCAACAAACCTTCAAAATACTCACTCCATTTCCTTCACACTTCATCACTACCTGTTATCACTTCCACCCTTTCCCCCTTCACCAATGTCCCCATTTGTTCTCTTGTCTTATGCACATTATTTGCATTCTTCCAAAACATCTTTTATTCTCCCTAAAGATTAATGATACTCTCTCACCCTAATTCTCATTTGCCCTCTTTTTCAATCCTTGCACCTTCCTCTTGACCTCCTGCCGCTTTTTTTATACATCTCCCAGTCATTTGCACTCCTTCCTTGTAAGTATCTCCCAAATGCCTCTCTTTTCTCTTTCACTAACAACTTTACTTCTTCATCCCACCACTCACTACCATTTCTAATCTGCCCACCTCCCACCTTTCTCTTGCCACATGCATCTTTTGCACATGCCATCACTGCTTCCCTGAATACATCACATTCCTCACCCACTCCTCTCACGTCATTAGCTCTCACCTTTTGCCATCCTACACTCAGTCTCTCCTGGTATTTCCTCACACGTCTCCTTTCTGAGCTCACTCACTCTCACCACTATCTTCTCCTCAACATTCTCTCTTCTTTTTTAAACTTTAGGGAGAATAAAAAGATTTTGGAAGGAGATAAATAACGTGCATAAAACATGAGAACAAATGGGAACATCAGTGAAGGGGGGAAAGGGGGAAGTAATAACAGGTAACGATGAAGTGAGAAAGAGATGGAGGGAGTGTTTTGAAGGTTTGTTGAATGTGTTTGATGACAGTGGTAGATATAGGATGTTTTGGTCGGAGTGGTGTGCCAGGTGAGAGGGTCAGGGAGAATGGTTAGGTTAATAGAGAAGAGGTGGTGAAAGCCTTGCAGAAGATGAAACCCAGGAAGGCAGCAGGTTTGAATGATATTGCAACAGAATTAATCAAGAAAGGGGGTGACTTATGTTGTTGACCGGTTGGTAAGGATATCAAATCTATGTGTGAATCATGGTGAAGTGCCTGAGGATTAGCAGAATGCATGCATACTGCCATCGTACAAAGGCAAAGGGGATAAAGGTGAGTGATCAAACTACAGAGGTGTAAGTTTATTTAGTATTCCTGGGAAATTATATAGGAGGGTACTGATTGAGAGGGAGAAGGCATGTACAGAGCATCAGATTGGGGAAGAGCAATGTGGTTTCAGAAGTGGTAGAGGATGTGTGAATCAGGTGTTTGCTTTGAAGAATGTGTGAGAAATACTTAGAAAAAAGAGATTTGTATGAAGCATTTATGGATCTGGAGAAGACATATGATAGGGTTGATAGAGATGCTTTGTGGAAGGTATCAAGAGTATATGGTGTGGGAGGTAAGCTGCTAGAAGCAGTGAAACGTTTTTACCAAGGACGTAATGTGTACTAGTAGGAAAAGAGGAGAGTGATTGGTTCCCAGTGAAAGTCAGTCTGCAGCTTTGGTGTGTAATGTCCCCCATAGTTGTTTGATTTGTTTATGAATGGGGTGGTTAGTGAGGTAAAAGACAGGAGTTTTGGAGAGAGGAGCAAGTATGCAGTCCGATGGGGATGACAGGGCTTGGGAAGTGAGTCAGTTGTTGTTCACCAATGATACAGCTGTGGTGGCTGATTTGAGAGTGGAACTGCAGAAGTTGGTGACTGAGTCTGGAAAAGTATGTGAAAGGAGAAAGTCGAGAGTAAATGTGAATAAGAGCAAGGTTATTAGGTTCAGTAGGGTTGAGGGACAAGTTAATTGGGATGCAAGTCTGAATGGAGTAAAATTGGAGGAAGTGAAGTGTTCTAGATAACTTGAAGTGGACTTAGTAACAAATGGGACCATGGAAGCAGAAGTGAGTCACACAGACAGTGGGGGAGGGGGGGGCAAAGGTTCTGGGAGCAATGAAGAATGTGTGGAAGGAGAGAACATTATCTCGAAGCAAAAATGGGTATGTTTGAAGGAATAGTAGTTACAACAATGTTATATGGTTGCAAGGCATGGGTCATAGATAGGGTTGTACAGAGGAGGGTGGATGTGTTGGAAATGAAATGTTTGAAGACAATATGTGGTGTGAAGTGGTTAGATCGAGTAAGTATTGAAAGGGTACGAGAGATGTGTGGAAATAAAAAGAGTGTGGTTGAGAGAGCAGAAGAGGGTGTGATGAAATGGTTTGGACATATGGAGAGAATGAGTAAGGAAAGGTTGACAAAGAGGATATATGTGTCAGAGGTGGAGGGAACAAGGAGAAGAAGGAGACCAAACTGGATGTGGAAGGATGATGTGAAAAAGATTTTGAGCATTCGGGGCTTGAAAATACAGGAGAATGAGAGGTGCACAAGGAATAAAGCGAACTGGAACGATGTGGTATACCAGGGTCTTCGTGCTGTGGGCCCTGGACATGGATAGGGAGCAGTGGTTTTGATGCATTACACATGACAGTGAGACTGAGTGCAAACGAATGTGGCCTTTTTCTTTTTCCTGTGCCAGGAATGGATGGAGGCAAGCAAGCATGAATATGTAAATGTTCATCTATAGGGATAGGGGAGAAAGAATACTTCCAATGCATTCCCTGCATGTCGTAGAAGGTGACTAAAGGGGATGGGAGCGGGGGACTAGAAACCCTCCCCTCCTTGTATTTTAGCTTTCTAAAAGGGGAAACAGAAGGAGTCACGCAGAGAGTGCTAATCCTCCTCGAAGGCTCAGATTGGGGTGTCTAAATGTGTGTGGATGTAACAAAGATGAGAAAAAAGTAAAGATAGGTAGTATGTTTGAGGAAAGGAACCTGCATGTTTTGGCTCTGGGTGAAACAAAGCTCAAGGGTAAAGGAGAAGAGTGATTTGGGAATGTTTTGGGAGTAAAATCAGGGGTTGGTAAGAGGACAAGAGCAAAGGAAGGAGTAGCACTACTCCTGAAACAGTTGTGGGAGTATGTGATAAAGTGTAAGAAAGTAAACTCTAGATTGATATGGGTAAAACTGAAAGTGGATGGTGAGAGATGGGTGATTATTGAGACCTATGCATCTGGTCATGAGAAGAAAGATTATGAGGGGCAAGTGTTTTGGGAGCAGCTGAGTGAGTGTGTTAGTAGTTTTGATGCACAAGACCGGGTTATAGTGATGGGTGATTTGAATGCAAAGGTGAGTAATGTGGCAGTTGAGGGAATACTTGGTGTACATGGGGTGTTCAGTAGGAGAGATGGCCAGAGAGCGTTATTGGATTACCTGTTAATTGATAGGCGCATGAAAGAGAGACTTTTGAATGTTAATGTGCTGAGAGGTGCAACTGGAGGGATGTCTGATCATTATCTTGTGGAGGTGAAGGTGAAGATTTGAAGAGGTTTTCAGAAAAGAGGAGAGAATGTTGGCGTGAAGAGAGTGGTGAGAGTAAGTGAGCTAGGGAAGGAGACTTGTGTGAGGAAGTACCTTGAGAGACTGAGTGCAGAATGGAAAAAGGTGAGAGCAAAGGACGTAAGGGGAAAGGGGGAGAAATGGGATGTACTTAAGGAAGAAGTGATGGCTTGCGCTAAAGATGCTCGTCGCATGAGAAGTGTGGGAGGTGGGTAGATTAGAAAGGGTAGTGAGTGGTGGGATGAAGAAGTAAGATTATTAGTGAAAGAGAAGAGAGAGGCATTTGGACAATTTTTGCAGGGAAACAGTGTAAATCACTGGAAGATGTATAAAAGAAAGAGGCAGGAGGTCAAGAGAAAGGTGCAAGAGGTGAAAAAGAGGGCAAATGAGAGTTGGGGTGAGAGAGTATCATTAAATTTTAGGGAGAATAAAAAGATGTTTTGGAAGGAGGTAAATATAGTGCATAAGACAAGAGAACAAATGGGAACATCAGTAAAGGGACTAATGGGGAGGTAATAACAAGTAGTAGTGATGTGAGAAGGAGATGGAGTGAGTATTTTGAAGGTTTGTTGAATGTGTTAGATGATAGAGTGGCAGATATAGGGTGTTTTGGTCGAGGAGTGTGCAAAGTGAGAGGGTAAGGGAGAATGATTTGGTAAAGAGGTAGTGAAAGCTTTGCGGAAGATGAAGGTTGGCAAGGTGGCAGGTTTGGATGGTAATGCAATGGAATTTATTAAAAAAGGGGGTGACTGTGTTGTTGACAGGCTGGTGAGGATATTCAATGTATGTATGGCTCATGGTGAAGTGCCTGAGGATTGGCGGAATGCATGCATAGTGCCATTGTACAAAGGCTAAGGAGATAAAGGTGAATGTTCAAATTATAAAGGTATAAGTTTGTTGAGTATTCCTGGGAAATTTGTGGGAGGGTATTGATTGAGAGGGTGAAGGCATGTACAGAACATCAGATTAGGGAAGAGCAGTGTGGTTTCAAAAGTGGTAAGGGATGTGTTTGCTTTGAAGAATGTATGTGAGAAATACTAAAACAAATGGATTTGTATGTAGCATTTATGGATCTGGAGAAGGAATCCAATAAGAGTTGATAGAGATGCTCTGTGGAGGGTATTAAGAGTATATGGTGTGGGAGGCAAGTTGTTGGAAGCAGTGAAAAGTTTTTATCGAGGATGTAGGGCATGTATTTGAGTAGGAAGGGAGGGAAGTGATTAGATCTCAATGAATGTCAGTATGCGGCAGGCGTGCGTGATGTCTCCAGGGTTGTTTAATTTGTTTATGGATGGGTTTATTAGGGAGGCGAATGCAAGAGATTTGGAGAGAGGGGCACGTATGCAGTCTGTTGTGGATGACAGGGCTTGGGAAGTGAGTCAGTTGTTGTTCGCTGATGATAAAGCACTGGTGGCTGATTCGGGTGAGAAACTGCAGAAGCTGGTGACTGAGTTTGGTAAAGTGTGTGAAAGAAGAAAGCTGAGAGTAAATGTGAATTAGAGCAAGGCTATTAGGTACAGTAGGGTTGAGAGACAAGTCAATTGGGAGGTAAGTTTGCATGAAGAAAAACTGGAGGAAGTGAAGAGTTTCAGTTATCTGGAAGTGGATTTGGCAGCGGATGGAACCATGGAGGCAGAAATGAGTCACAGAGTAAGGGAGGAGGCGAAAGTTCTGGGAGCGTTGAAAAATGTGTGGAAGGTGAGAACATTATAGTTGCTCCAACAATGTTATATGGTTGCGAGGCATGGGATATAGATAGGGTTGTGCAGAGGAGGGTGGATGTGTTGGAAACGAGATGTTTGAGGACAATATGTGGTGTGAGGTGGTGTGATCGAGTAAGTAATGAAAGGATAAGAGAGATGTGTGGAAATAAAAAGAGTGTGGTTGAGAGAGAAGATTGTGTAATGAAATGGTTTGGTCACATGGAGAGAATGGGGGAGGAAATATTGACAAAGAAGATATATGTGTCAGAGGTGGAGGGAACGAGGAGAAGTAAGAGACCAAATTGGAGGTGAAAGGATGGAGTGAAAAAGATTTTGAGTGATCGGGGCCTGAACATACAGGAGGGTGAAAGGCGTGCAAGGAATAGAGTGATTTGGAACGATGTGGTACACGAGCTGTCAATGGATTGAACCAGGGCATGTGAAGCGTCTGGGTAAACCATGGAAAGTTTTGTGGGGCCTGGATGTGGAAAGGTAGCTGTGGTTTCAGTGCATTATACATGAAAACTAGAAACTGAATGTGAATGAATATGGCCTTTGTCGTCTTTTCCTAGTGCTACCTCACACACGTGCAGGGGGAGGGGGTTGTCATTTCATGTGTGGCAGGGTGGCGACGGGAATGAATAAAGGCAGCAAGTACGAATAATATACATGTGTATATATGTATATGTCTGCATATGTATATATACATATGTACACATTGAAATGTATAGGTATGTACATGTGCTTGTGGGGACATGTATATATATACATGTGTATGTGGGTGGGTTGGGCCATTCTTTCATCTGTTTCCTTGCGCTACCTCGCTAACGCAGGAGACAGCAACAAAGTATAATAAATACATAAATATAAGTGTATATGTATATGTCTGTGTATATGTATGTATATGTGCATATGTGGGAATTTATGAACATATATGTGTATATGAGTGGATGGGCCATTCTTCATCCATTTTCTGGTGCTACCTCACTGACACAGGGAAACAGCAATTATGTATAATAATAATACATCATAACATACATATGCCTTAGTCAAGCACCCAATCTTTCAACGAAACCATATGGGAGGACGAACAGCTGGTTTGAATGTCATCCGACTGCTGCAAGCAGGATTCAAACCTATGCACTCAACCCCAGGTGGCCCATGAATGCATCACAGTCAGCAACACTAAGCACTATGCCACAGAGGTGTAGTAATGCCTGGGGCTTTGTTTATTTGATCTTTTCCTCAGTGGAAATTTTCTTCCACATTCCTCATTTGAGATTTCACCTTAGCTAAATCTAATTATAATTCTACTATTTCATTCTGGTTCCCTTTCTCTCTCAATACATTACTCTAACTTTTTCTCTTCCAGTTCTTTGCTTAAGCTAACAAACTGACATTTCTGAAATTCCCCTCCTATTTTTCTCACTTTCTTGCTTATAGTTTAAATGATTTCCTTATCTTCATCCAGAAAAACAATCTTCATCTTTTGCCTTACCTTTCTTCCATTTCCCATTGTGTGTGTGTGTGTGTGTGTGATTACCAATCTGTATCAAATGTGGTGGAAGTTTTAAATTTATAAGGCCCCTCCTCTACTATTACAACTTTTCAATTTTATTAATGCTCTCTGCATTCATACTTTCCTAATTCACTTTACTCCACTCATCCACAACTGTTATCTCTTCTAATAAGTTTCTTCTTCAATTTAATTCTATATTATAGCCTGTAGTTGTTCCACCCCTGCATCTTTCAAATAACTGAAATTACTTTTTTGTTTTACACAGACAGCTTTACACTCATGTCCCATCTCTTACACTTGTAAATATATCATACCATTACTCTCACATATATATACAAAAACATCCCAGCCTAAACCCGATACTCAAGGAGGAAGATGAACAGCTGGGTTGACTATGGGCTGAGTGCTGCAATCAGAATTCGAATCTTCGTATGAATTATAGTTAGTCACACTAATTACTATACCAGCCTGTGTCCATGTGTTACTGGACTGCACCTGCCTGTGGTTACATTGTGAGTGAAAAGTCACTTCAGTGAGGCTATATCATTGTCAGCAGACAGAAAAATGTAAAATCTCACTGAGGAACTTTTCACTCTAAAGAAGTGTAACATTTCCATACCTTTTGAAGCTGCAGGAACACCATAAAAGAGATCCTGAGGCTACAAGATAAATAAGAGATGGCCATGACTAGTATAAATTACTACTGCTATACTAGCAACTAAAAAACAATTCTATAAAATGAAAGCCTCATCCTGTAAGAGTTTGACTTTCATGACAAACCATTAATAGAACCTTAAACGAAAGTCTGTCCTGTTGGATGCACCCTAACTCTCTGGTCAAAACTGAATACCATTTTCCTTCTACAGTACAGCATTTTGTCCATAATAGACATTTCCATCAAGTCTTTTCCCAATGTGTAAGTTGAAAACATTCCATTAAAATGGTGAACATAATGTAAATCATTATCCAGAAGAACAGTAAAATACTAGAATTCCGTCACAGGCAAAAAGTATATTCTTTATGGTGGTTACTATCAAGTGCACAAATTTAATCTTTCATCTTAGCCTTTTGGAAGTTATAAGCATTCATGTATATCATAAAAGGTTACAATAGATACCTAACAAAATGGTCTGGCTATCAGTTTTTGTTTATCAATTCCACTACCTATAAAAGAAAAGAAAAATGGTGATAATTTCACCATCTGCAAGCCATGTTCCCTGAAAACACAAGATAGTGCCAGATACTTGGAGGCCTACACAACTATCAGCCAGCTACATTACCAATATCTTTACACCTTGATATTAAGGAACCTGGTAAGTAAGCGGAAATTTGGTGTTCGAAGAAAATTTAGAAGGAAAAGCTGGCAAAGGTCTAACTGAAGAACATATTACATTAAACTTTTTCCATGGCTTTGCCTTAATGAAAAAAACTTAGATTACTTCACTAAAATAAAAAGATATGCAATGCTTTCTTTCTTCAATACTTTTCATCTCAAACTATAACAAACTATAACTGCAGTGGACTTGCTCCTCTACCCACATCATTGCTTACAGATCATGAATATACATGACTAAAGTGCCTTTTCTATAAGTACCGGTATATCAGTGAAATGATAAGGAAATGACTGCTTATGTTAGTAAACAAATATATAAGGAGTTAAAATTCTTTCAACTCTATCTACCTCTTTTTTTTTAATGCCTCATTTCCCTTGATAGCTCCCTCGAGCAAAAGAGAGATGGCCAATGACTGCCCCATCCAAACACATCTATCTGGCATTCTCCATCCCCCTCACTCCTTCTTCAGTATTCTCTCCTGCGTATTCCCTAATCTTTAACTTTGAGGATGCCAGATGTCTGACCTTTAGTCCAGTACCCTCTACCTCATTCCTCAATAACAATTTCCCTTACCAATCATTATACTATAATACGTCTTCCCCAAATAACCAAAGCATCCTGACACCACATCCCAAGGAATTTCCTCTTTCAGTCAACTAACACCTTTAATAGCTACACTTCAGCTTAATCCACTTTGCCACTTCACATTGGAGGCAATCCTCATCATCTTATTCTAACAGCCTGAATCCTAAAATTATCAGCTCCATTCTATGTCCATGTTTTGCAACTGCAGATTAGGGGTGGCAGAATCGTGTTAACCCTTGGTAATATTTTTCAATTCATGGTCACATTGTTTCCATTCATGGTTCTCCCAATACATCCAATCTTCCTACCCCCTCACACATTTTTTTTCATTTCTCCACCAACCTCTTCTGAAAGTTCATCACTTGTCCTAATCTTACTATTCAGCTCACTGTTTACATTAATTCCATATGGCACGACAAAGCCTTCTACAGTATTTCACTATCTCCCCTTTCAAAAAGTTATCAGTCTACTCTTGGTGGTATCTACCTTTAACATTCTTCTTTTACCAACCATGTATAGCTTATTCAATACCTGTAACTTTTCGTCTCTTTACCATTTCTTAATTCAGAATAACAGTAATCAAACTGTAA
This sequence comes from Panulirus ornatus, assembly GCF_036320965.1. Taxonomy (NCBI): domain Eukaryota; kingdom Metazoa; phylum Arthropoda; class Malacostraca; order Decapoda; family Palinuridae; genus Panulirus; species Panulirus ornatus. The sequence continues at coordinate 31,434,565 of NC_092240.1, forward strand.
TGATGAAACAACAAAACTGTATAAACCATCTTATATATATGTAATGCAACATCAATGAGTCATTACACATATGCTTCAGCACTGTGCATTTACACTAACCAGTTCCTACTAAAAATTAGTACTCAATTCAACACAGGAAAATATCCTTCATTATTTTTCATTACGCAAGTTTGGTTACGATATCTGAAGTTTAAATCAAATTAAACTTCCAACTAAGATATCCCATAATCTATCTAGAATCTGTATCAGAACATACCCAGGATGGTTATAGCCATCTCAAAGTGGTATTGTTAAGGCCTTGCTTTGTCAATGAGATCAATCTTATAGTTACCCGTAAACTACAGTTCCTATAATGTATACTGTAATATGTATAAATCTGTTCATGAGGCAATTTGATATATACCCAAACTCTAATCCTGTTATGTGTTATACTGCTGCATGAGTATATTTTTCTCACAAACAATAACTGGATACATTGAATCTCATCATTACAAGCATGTTTGTTACGGTTTCAGTTTAAGATTTTTATTCTTTCTCTGTGTAGAGCTATGCTATCAATAGTAAGCAACAGCCTGAACCAACTGGCAGTAACAGACTAGGGCACCATACTGAACTTATTTCATTATACTGAAATCATACTTTCTTTTACATTCATCTAATTTCAGCTCCATCTTTCCTATGTATCTAATACAAGGTCCATTGAAATCATCGTTATTTTCATAAAAATGAATCTTTTCACAGTTGTTTTTGATTGTATCTGAAGGTTGGTACACCTGCATGACTCAAAGGGAGGTAAACTCACTAGCATCTATGAACCACACTGTCTTCCCCAGCCCTAGAACTTAGTTCGTAAGGTTAAAGTATACAAACGACTGTAATTCGATGGAAAACTACTTCTTTCTGTTACAACTGTGGCATGTTTAGCATAGAAACATCCATAAAAACACTTTAGTAACGAGTGCCTCATCTGACAGTTTGACAGTCACAAAGTCAACAATGCCACACTTCTGACGCCCATATTCGTTACAGAAATTTCTGATATCAACATCATATTGCCAATGCAAGTACGTGAGGGTGTGTAGCATACATGAGTAAGAGCCTGACCGTGGGAGTGCCACAGTGCCAGGGACGGGGCCACTGGTTGTCCTGGCCCATCATGGCAGCCACCCAAACAGACTACCAGTCTCACTATTTTACCCTGCCATTTCTTGCTTAAAAGACTTAGCTCCTAGGATTTCACCTCAATCAATTCTACATACATTCAAGTCATTGGAAATGCAGTACTTACCGGTATGCTTATTCGCGATCTTATTGAAACAGTTCTGAAACACCTCATAGAGGTGCATCGGTTCATCCTCCGCTCCAGCCATCTTGGCTCAGACTGAAAACATAGTGTAACATTCGTTCATTTAGGATATACAATTCAACGTCTATTAAAATAAATGTTTGTACTATCTACGGTAGATACAACTTTGTGATCATGAACATATATCAAAGTTTTCAAAATTATATATACAATATCAATACTACCTGTCATACTATGCATATTCAAAAAATCTTCTTCACATTATATTTAAGAGAATGCTTTGTTTAGATCCGTGTCCGCACGCGCGTCAAGGCTACCAACCATACAAAATTCAATAACACAGGCGCTCTCTCATCCATTGCTGCTGGAAGCGCCAGGACAATTTGAAATGAATTCTCCCCTTTTCATTGTTTATATAAGGTAATAATTTGCGATTACAGAGATAATAGGAGTTTGACCTTATAGGTTTGTAGAAGGTTTTAACTTTCAGGATATATAATACAAAATATTTTTCGATATTACCTCACAGTGTCGTGGGAAGTGTTTATGGTAACAGGGCCAGGGCTAGAGAAAAAAATCCTAAGGAAAGCATTTTCAGCGAGCTGGGGAAACATTCTCACGGAAAGTAATTGTAAAATTTCTGAGACACGATACTCCCGAAAATTTACCATGCAACTAGGAATGATTCCTTGCGGTTGTGTGAAGAAATAATGAAAAGATAGTACTAGAGACTTATTTAGATATGTAAAGGATGAATCAAGTCACACATATATGCCATAGGTAAATTATAGAACGTTCAGTGAGGCCTAAGTATGATTTGTTAACGTGCTAAACTAACCAGTCTTGATGGATACGTCTTGAGCCGCGAAGCCACCAACCTTCATTCAGTCCCATTGTTCTATAACCTGCAACTACATAAGATTAATGGAGTGCACAAGGCATAACGCCTTATCCAGAATAAAGTCTAAAGTATTTTCAGTACAACCTGGAGTCGTTCGTAATTTCAGAAGATTGTTGACAACTGTGTCCATTCATCAAATTACAGTTGCGTAAGCAAACAACTCGGATGTGTCTATTACACGATCTAGTCACCCATATGCATGACATGCTAAATGAATTTAGGACCCTGGGGTCAACATACTGTCCCCACGCAACATCTCTGAAAAATGTGTTAAAATTATGTGTAGTGGATAATACGACAAATGTTCTTGCATAATGACGTCCCCCTAAAAATGCAAATGCATTAATAAAAAAAAGCTAATATTTCTTATGAACGAGATGGAAGTCATGCAAGACTTGAACGAGTAGAAGAAAATTTCCAGTTACAACAAACAGGGTCGGATTTACCCCCTCGACTGCTGTCCAATTTTTCAAAGACGCCCTAGTCATATGCAAACTATATCGTACTATAAACTGGACAAATCGAGTGTTGGGTTTAAATTCTTAAGTTTGACATCTTTAAAAACACGACTCTTCCCTCATCATTGTGCATCACGAAGTACACCGCAATAACTATTTGTTGCCTCACCTTAAGCTGCCACCCTAAACTATGGTCTAGGTGGCAAACTCACACAGTTACTTCTCTCCTTACACTACAGAAATGTTGTGCCGCCTGATATTGGATTCTTTTTCTCATGAAACAAGAGATTTCGAGACAATATTTTCACTGAACAGTCGGTATGAGATCGAGATGATCGTATTCCTGCTAATACAGGACACATGTATAATCATAATCCATAACGTGACTTTGAAATTTTTTGTAATCGTTATTAATCTTATATGCTTTCTACAGATACGTCATGGTAATGGAAGAAATACTTCGCACAGGAAACCCTCGAAAATTTGGAAGTTTATCGTGATCAAGGAGGTTAGATGGCAACTCATGAGCCGCCAGGATTGAAAATCATAAATGCAATGATATTTGAAAAGAACAAAAAAGTAGAATCTTTACACGTTTGGCGAAAAAAAAGCCCTGGGATAATTTCAGGAAAGCCGGATCCTCCCATTTTCAATACTCTCCAATCAATCAGGCCTTGGGGCCTCTCACCTTCTCAATACGCCGCTGCTCATATCCCATAAAGCATCATTTGAGATACCTGAAGCATCTGTTTCCATCAACAATTTATTCACTGAATCCATTCATTCCCTCCGAGGTTTGCTTCTGTCCTTTATACACACTCACGATACAAAACCGTTGTTTTCCACGCCTCTTATCTCCATATACCTCTCCTGAACCCAATATAGCTTTATCTTGGTTTCACTCTCTACACTATTTTCTCAGTTCTAAATATACTGAGCAATTCACATTTTTTTCTTTTTTTTACTTATCCACCTCAAGAGAACTTTGATAACAGTTCAGAGCAACTGGAACAAGTGTTCCTTCACGTAGCCTTCCTACCTTCACTATGCCTTACTTGTAACCTTTCACCAGAGATCTCAATCTCTAGCTTTTTCTTGAATTATTCTTCGTTCTGCCTTCCATTTTCATTTTACATTATACATGATTTGGTATAAAATCTTTCATTCGGCTTTGTTAGTGTATAATTCAGTGGTCACCATGAGCCACTGCACTAAATCTATCACATATTAATTATGATCATGTTTTACTGAACAGGAAGTTAGTATACATCTTTTAGCACTCTTAATAGCTGACGCAAAGAAATCTTAAATTACATCATGAAACTACCTATTTTTTCCACCGCAAAATCACTTTTGTGACGGTTTGAATCAGTTACAGTTTTATAACTGGAGGTAGGGTCATATCTCGTTTAAGCAGGTTGGACAGAACGGTTTCAGTATATTTGTCCCGAGTTATCACAACAAATGGTTGTAAATGTCTTACAAATACGTAACTTGTAAGCCGTAACCGTAAGCGATACTTCGGCTATGATTATTATTATTATTTTATTATACTTTTTCGCTGTCTCCCGCGTTTGCGAGGTAGCGCAAGGAAACAGACGAAAGAAATGCCCCCCCCCCCATACACATGCATATACATACGTCCACACACGCAAATATACATACCTACACAGCTTTCCATGGTTTACCCCAGACGCTTCACATGCCTTGATTCAATCCACTGACAGCACGTCAACCCCGGTATACCACATCGCTCCAATTCACTCTATTCCTTGCTTCCTTTCACCCTCCTGCATGTTCAGGCCCCGATCACACAAAATCTTTTTCACTCCATCTTTCCACCTCCAATTTGGTCTCCCTCTTCTCCTCGTTCCCTCCACCTCCGACACATACATCCTCTTGGTCAATCTTTCCTCACTCATTCTTTCCATGTGCCCAAACCACTTCAAAACACCCTCTTCTGCTCTCTCAACCACGCTCTTTTTATTTCCACACATCTCTCTTACCCTTACGTTACTCACTCGATCAAACCACCTCACACCACACATTGTCCTCAAACATCTCATTTCCAGCACATCCATCCTCCTGCGCACAACTCTATCCATAGCCCACGCCTCGCAACCATACAACATTGTTGGAACCACTATTCCTTCAAACATACCCATTTTTGCTTTCCGACATAATGTTCTCGACTTCCACACATTCTTCAAGGCCCCCAGAATTTTCGCCCCCTCCCCCACCCTATGATCCACTTCCGCTTCCATGGTTCCATCCGCTGCCAGATCCACTCCCAGATATCTAAAACACTTCACTTCCTCCAGTTTTTCTCCATTCAAACTCACCTCCCAATTGACTTGACCCTCAACCCTACTGTACCTAATAACCTTGCTCTTATTCACATTTACTCTTAACTTTCTTCTTCCACACACTTTACCAAACTCAGTCACCAGCTTCTGCAGTTTCTCACATGAATCAGCCACCAGCGCTGTATCATCAGCGAACAACAACTGACTCACCTCCCAAGCTCTCTCATCCCCAACAGACTTCATACTTGCCCCTCTTTCCAAAACTCTTGCATTTACCTCCCTAACAACCCCATCCATAAACAAATTAAACAACCATGGAGACATCACACACCCCTGCCGCAAACCTACATTCACTGAGAACCAATCACTTTCCTCTCTTCCTACACGGCTATGATATGACTTCATATTTGTGTATTACCAAGGAGTGTGAGCTAAGTAACGGCAGCACACACTAGTTCCTACAATGTTTCCAAGAAATTTTAAAAAGGATCAGTTACGTAACTTGGGCATATAGCGGTTTGAATTAGGATATAGAAGGTATGGGAAATGATGAAGAGGAAATACATTTGTACAAGAGACCCAGACCAAGGCTCGGAATATCTTCAGTGTAGATGCCAGGTGACTGGGGATCAGATTGCAATATAATCATTGTTATTCCATTTTTTACTCTGTATATTCACCTGGGTGTCAACATTTATAGTTATTAGTTGCTCTTTATAGAAATTGAGGGAATGGAGACTGTCTCACTAGACGAATCAACATAGTGACCAGAGTTAAAAGGTAAGATGAACTTTAATAGGTACCGGGTTTATTTTGATTTTCTACTCATTCGCTGAGATGTAGGCTACGATTCGAGAGGCTTTTAGAACCAGATCCACTCCATGACCTGGGAAGGAATTTAATGACAGACAAATAGAGAGATAGTGAACATGAACACGCAAGGTGACCGTGCCGATAGTCTGACTCCACAGACAGATTATGACGATGTCGATACCGCTAGATTCAAACTGATAATTCATCTGTAAGGTGTCGAAAAAAGTAAGTCTCAATAATTTGTTCATGGATGGGGAGGTTAGGGAGACAAATTGAAGAGTGTTGGAGAGAGGGGCGAGTATGCAATCTGCTGGGGATGAGAGGGTCTGAGAAGTGAGTCAGTTGTTCCCCGATGATGATATATCTCTGGTGGCTGATTCGAGGGAGAAACTGCAGACGTTGGTGACTGAGTTTGGAAAAGTGTGTGAAAGGAGAAAGTTGAGAGGACATGTGAATAAAAGCAAGATTATTAGGTTCAGTGAGGTAGAAGGACAAGTAAATTGGGATGTAAGTTTGAATGGAGAAAAACTGGAGAAAATTAAGTGTTTTAGATATCTGGTAGTGGACGTAACAGCAAAAGGAACCATGGAAGCGGAAGTAAGTCACAGGGTAGGGGAGGGGGCGAAGGTTTTGGGAGCAATGAAATATGTTTGGGAGGAGAGAACGTTATCTCGAAGAGCAAAAATGGGTAAGTTTGAAGGAATAGTAGTTCGAACATTATTACATGGTTGCGAGGCATGTGCTATGGATAGAATTGTACGGAGGAGGGTGGATGTGTTGGAAATGAAATGTTTGAGGACAATATGTGGTATGAGGTGGTTTGATCGAGTAAGTAATGAAAGGGAAAGAGAGATGTGTGGATATAAAAAAGTGTGGTTGAGAGAGCAGAAGAGGGTGTGTTAAAATGGTTTGGACATGTGAAGAGAATGAGTGTGGAAAGGATGACAAAGACGATATATGTATCAGAGGTAGGGGACACAAGGAGAAGTGGGAGACCAAATTGGAGGTGGAAAGATGGCGTGAAAAAGATTTTGAGGGATCGGGGCCTGAACATACAGGAGGGTGAGAGGCGTGCAAGGAATAAAGTGAATTGGAAAGATGTAGTATACCGGGGTCGACGTGCTGTTAGTGGACTGAAGCATGGCATGTGAAACGTCTAGGGTAAACCATGGAAAGGTCTGTGGGGCCTGGATTTGAATAGGGAGTTGTGGTTTCGGTTGATTACACATGACAACTAGAGACTGAATGCGAACGGATGTGGCCTTTTTGTCTGTTTTTCTGGCGCTATTACGCTGAAGCAGTGGGTAGCGATGCTGTTTCCTGTGGGACGGTAACGACAGGAATGGATGAAAGCAAGCAATTATGAATATGTACATGTGTATATAAGTACATGTCTGTCTGTATATGTATGTGTGTATATATTGATATGTATATGTATGTATATGTGCATGTATGGGCGTTTATGTGTGCACACACACAACACACACACACACACACACACACACACACACACACACACACATATATATATATATATATATATATATATATATATATATATATATATATATATATATATATATATATTTTTATTTTTTTTTTATTTTTCATTATACTTTGTCGCTGTCTCCCGCGTTTGCGAGGTAGCGCAAGGAAACAGACGAAAGAAATGGCCCAACCCCCCCCATACACATGTATATACATACGTCCGCACACGCATATATACACACCTACACAGCTTTCCATGGTTTACCCCAGACGCTTCACATGCCTTGATTCAATCCACTGACAGCACGTCAACCCCGGTATACCACATCCCTCCAATTCACTCTATTCCTTGCCCTCCTTT